>NC_058403.1:34746011-34788816 GCF_002201575.2 Neomonachus schauinslandi | reverse complement strand
AAAAAAAAAAAAAAAACAAGAAAAGAGAAGAGTTAAAAAAAAAAAAAAGAAATGGGTGGAAGACATGAACAGACATTTTTCCAAAGAAGACATCCAAATGGCCAACAGACACATGAAAAAGTGCTCAACATCGCTCAGTATCAGGGAAATCCAAATGAAAACCTCAATGAGATATCACCTCACACCAATCAGAATGGCTAAAATTAACAAGTCAGGAAATGACAGACGTTGGCGGGGATGTGGAGAAAGGGGAACCCTCCTACACTGCTGGTGAATGCAAGCTGGTGCAGCCACTCTGGAAAACAGTATGGAGGTTCCTCAAAAAGTTGAAAATAGAGCTACCATACAACCCAGCAACTGCACTACTGGGTATTTACCCTAAAGATACAAATGTAAGGATCTGAAGGGGTACATGCACCCTGATGTTTATAGCAGCAATGTCCACAATAGTCAAACTATGGAAAGAGCCAAGATGCCCATTGACAGATGAATGGATAAAGAAGATGTGGTGTGTATATATATACATACATACACAATGGAATATTATGCAGCCATCAAAAGGAATGAAATCTTGCCCTTTTGCAATGACGTGGATGGAACTGGGTGAAATAAGCCAATCAGAGAAAGACATGTATCATATGACCTCACTGATATGAGGAATTATTAATCTCAGGAAACAAACTGAGGTTTGCTGGAGTGGTGGGGGGTGGGAGGGATGGGGTGGCTGGGTGATAGACATTGGGGAGGGTATGTGCTATGGTGAGCGCTGTGAATTGTGCAAGACTGTTGAATCACAGAGCTGTACCTCTGAAACAAATAATACATTATATGTTAAAAAAAAAAAAAAAGAAGATAGCAGGAGGGGAAGAATGAGGGGGGGAAATCGGAGTGGGGAGATGAACCATGAGAGATTATGGTCTCTGAGAAACAAACTGAGGGTTCTAGAGGGGAGGGGGTTGGGAGGATGGGTTGGCCTGGTGATGGGTATTAAAGAGGGCACGTTCTGCATGGAGCCCTGGGTGTTATATGCAAACAATGAATCATGGAACACTACATAAAAAAAGAGAGAGAGATAAAGGGGATTAAGGGCACACTTATCTTGATGAGCACTGAGTAATGTATAGAATTATTGAATGACTATATTGTACACTTGAAACTAATATAGCACTGTATGTTAATTATAAAAAAACTGATGATGTACTATAGAGTGGCTAACTGAACATAATAAAAAAATTAAAAAAATAAATAGTGGCAAATATACCATATATTGAAATTTTCCTGAATATTTTAAAGTTATATGCAATACTAATAAAGTGTTAAATTAAGTATATTGTCTGCCTGACTTGACAATATGTCCTCATATAGTTTTGAATTCGGAACTTCTGGATTCCTCAGTATTCTATACCATATGTAGTCCTACATGGGGCACCCAGGTCAAAGAGCCTCGCCGAAATTCTGCCCTACTTCTCCCACACCCCATTATTTTGTCTCAGATCTCAAGATATATCTCCTCCATGAATTTAGACATTTCAACTCTTACATTCTAGCTCTGTCTAGGGCCCTTGAAAATAGCCGTACTTTGGCCACTCGTTGAGATTAGAGTGAGCACATTGTTTATACGGTATGCCTTCTGGAGAATGGAACTAAGTAGGCCTTTGAAACCCACTTAGGGCTACTTGGGCAGGAAATTCTGGAGTCTCAGGTACCTAAAGCCTCTGAGGCAAGGAGGGAAAAGCGTATGGAAGTTCACATCTCTGTTCCTATGTATTCTTCTCCCTTAGTGAGAACATGTCTGAGGGGAGACCAAAGGGACCTTTCTAAATAACAAGGAACAAGGAAGGGATATCTCTTGCCCTGAGCTAAGATTGACACCTAGAATAAAATCCAAACTCTTCATCCTGATCTATAACACTATACTTGATAATGACACTTTTCCAGCTCTCAAAGCGCCTTCATTCATTTTATTGTTTGCAATATCTGTGAATCAGGAGTCTAGGCATGGATAAGCTTGGTATTTTGCTTAGATCTCAGGAGGCTATAAACCATGTATCAGCTGGGCCTCATTTTCATCTTGAAATGAGTCTGTGAGTATAATGGTATAAGTGGAAAACATGGCAAGGAAATATGCACAGCCAACAAGATCTGAGGGCAGCTTCAAGTGGAAAGTCAGGCAGGTAACTCTGTCAATAACCTGAATAAATTTGCAAGTGGATTCTCCCAAAGCTGAGCCTCCAGATGGGAATGCAGCATGGCCAACATTTTTATTGTACCTTCATGAGACTGAGCAAATGATTCAGCTAACAGGTGCTCAGAGTCCTTACCCAAGGATTGTGCAATAATAAATGTGTTATTTTAAACAGCTAATTTTGTGGTAATTTGTTGTGAAGGGTAGAAAACTACTATAAACTGTGTTATACTGCTTCTCTATTTTCTTTTCTTTGTACTTGCATTCTTTATTTCATTCCTTTTTTTCTTCTTTCCAAAAATATTACTAAGTATTCTTCATGTGCCAGCCCACATTTTAGTGCCTGGAAATACTCATAATTGGACCAGGCTTTGGGAATTTTCTAACAAACTTAGGCTCAGTCATCTGTTTATACTCCACCTACTTATAGAAAGGATTTAAGGAAATTAACAATGGAAATGCATATTTAAATGTGAGTGAAAGAACTATAATGGAAACCATAGTTAAATCAGGAATATTACCGAGAAGTATTACAGTTATTAACCTAGTTAGAAAGATTTACTGAATAATTAGTATTGGTTTAAAAATTCTACAAGCAGGGCGCCTGGGTGGCTCAGTTGGTTAAGCGTCTGCCTTCGGCTCAGGTCATGATCCTGGAGTCCCGGGATCGAGTCCCGCGTCGGGCTCCCTGCTCGGCGGGGAGTCTGCTTCTCCCTCTGACCCTCCTCTCTCTCATGCTCTCTGTCTCTCATTCTCTCTGTCTCAAATAAATAAATAAAATCTTTAAAAAAAATTCTATAAGCATATGGATTTTTAAGTTTCCAAGACTTCAAAAAGTTATTTTATTTTTCTGCAATGATCTATTAGAATTTTAGAATTTTAAGACTTTAATTTGTCTATGCTTTTCTTATTTGGTGCTGAGTTTCCAAACATTTTGATGTAAGACATTTTCACAAGTTTGTGTCATTCTATACCCTAAAACAAAATTCAGCTTATTTCTTATCAATAATTAATCAACTACTGAGTTTTACTTTAGTCAAAACAAAGATTCTCCTCAAGAACATTCTAATTCATGCAGTATTCTAAACAGAGCTTAAAATCCATTTTGTCTATATAATTCATACAGAAAGGCAGCATGGAAAACTAAGAAGAATAGCAGATTCATTGTCACAAGGTTTGCATTCTATCTCTGTTACTTATTAGCACTGTAAATTTGGGCAAGTATTTTAAATTACTGAAGCCTTGGATTTTCACCTATTTTTGAGTTTTTAATCTATAAAAGATATTAAATATAATGTCAACAAAATTCCTAAAAGTTTATATGTAAATTCAAAATATAAGTAGCAAAATACTAATCATGTTATGTATAGGTTAGAATTTTGTTCAGAAATGCCATTTAAATACCCCCCAAATTATCATCTTCTCAAAAGGAAGAGATAGTGTAAATCTTACTCTGGCTACTTAAGAAATGTCAATAGGGATAAAATTAGGAAATGCTTAAAGCCTGACTAATAGTGTACATCTATGAATCTAGGGGGAAAAAAGGCAGAAATTCTTTTATTTAATTTGCTGACCAATTACTCAGCATGCAATTCTGGACAGGAACACTGGGCCATTCAAATTGGAAGAGTGAACTCTTGAGGAGAATAGCTGAAAAACTTGGGGTTTAATGGGGTTACTAGAAATACAGATATGACAATCCTCAAAGCTACTAGCAATTTCAGTTGATTTTTCTGGTTGAAAGGCTCTAGCTGATGACAACAAATCAATTACAGTTAACTCATTTTTCCCCACTGTTCAAAGATTAGACTTGAACAGCAAGGGGCTTGTTTCTATGAACAGAGGGTATCACAAACAATTGGGAAAGTTATTCTCTCAGTAGGGAGCACTGGCAAATTGAAATAGTACAGAAAAAAAAAAACTTAAAAAAAAAAAAAACTTAGGGAAAATTCTGAACACTTTATCTCAACGAATATCCAAGCATTTGTCTGGAAGTATTTGTAGATAAAATCTAAGTAAATCAATCTCAAATTTTTCAGCATGTATGTATGTAAATGTATTTTGTGTAGTAAAGGCATATTTTTCAATCTTCTGCCACTGTAAAAAAACAGCTTGTTTGCCAAAATATTTATAAAATAACATAGACTTGGACCATTTAAAATTAAAAAAAAATTCTCAGGACATCAGATAACATGTTATTTAGTGAAATTTCATAAAGTAAAAACTTCACTTATTCCTATATTGAGATTTTTTTAAGGAAATACTCAGAATTATGCTGAGATCTGAATTCAAATTCCACACTTTCATGTAGTAAAATGTGGGTACAGAATTGGAGGAAGAACAGATTTAAAGTGAGAAGACTTAGGTAAACAGTACCTCCCTTTTTCAAAATTTGCCTATGGGATGGTCATCTTACATTTCCAAATCCCAGCTGTCTCTAAGATAAAGATGCGGATGATTACTGCTCAATAGGATTATAGTATTAGAAAGAGGTAGTTCAGGGTCATTGTTAACTAGAAAGCATATCATAAATGTAAATTTTCAAAGATTTTATATTTTATGTAAGCCTTTATGAAGTGGTATATAAATTATTCTCTTTAAGTCTCTTCTGGGTTTGATTATTCATGACGGATTTTCAGGCTTTTTGTCGCTTTAGTGCATGCTTTTCTGATAATTCCATTAGTCATTACATCCTATCAGAATAATCAGTGTTTGGGAAAAAAGTCATCTTTTACAAAGCATTTATGTAACTTTGGTAAGTATAGTGATAAACTTTCTTATGAGGCTTGAGAATAGCCAGAAGCATTCATATAGTCCACATTTAGATCAATAACCTGTGTAATATTAGGATTGTGCCTATAATGAGAAAATATGCATTTTTTATAATATTAGTTGACAAATATTATATTAAAAAATCTACTGCTAAGGAAATGAAATCAGCATTATTTGGATAAATGGTTTCAGAATACTCTTTGATGTGTAACTGGAACAAAATAAAAATCATATTTCAAATAAGGTGATTTTTTTCATTGTTTAAAAAATGATTTTGCCATAGGTGTTATATTTAGAGAATAAATGAAGATAACTGTCAGACTTTTTTCACATACTGTATTTTACAAAACAACATTTAGATATTAAATTGTGTCTAGATGCATTTTGGTATTACACCTTTTTTAAATGATGGTAGGCATAAATGAACTGCAAAAATAGACATTTTCTCTACACCTTAAAATATTCCCAGAAGTAACAAGATAGTACTTCAAGTCTCACAAGTAAGAATAAAAATGGAAGAGCAGGTGCTCTCAAAACACATAACTACTCTCCTACAGATATGTTATAATGTTTTAAGTGTCAATTCTTAATAAACTTATAGGATATCATAGCAAATGCAGTTATAATATGCAATGTGAAGGATTTATTTCTATAATAAGTTATTGCTAGGTTATTGCTAGGAGAATTAAAAAATCTAAATAATATTAATGGACTGAGTCCATATCTGCCTTATATCCTCAACCCTATTACCTTCACATTCCAACAAAATTTCCCTGTTGCAAGAAGATAACAAGATGATTCATATCTGACAACCACACTTACAACAAATTGGTCAAAACAATTTGTTGACAACAAATTTAATGCTTTTTTATTAACCATTTATAATTGCAGGTTCATATAAATATGGATATAGAGAAGGAATTACAGAGATATATGCATTGTTCCTTAGACTTTTTCTGCCATGTTAATGAATAAATTTGAACCAAGAAATATGGCCAGAGTAGCCTATGACTTATTGTTAGCAGAAATATAAAAGCATATAGCTAAATATGGGTCATTAACATTCTGTAGAAATAACACGTCATAGGGGTGCCTGGGTGGCTCAGTCAGTTAAGCATCTGTCTCTGGCTCAGGTTATGTTCTCGGGGTCTTGGGATGGAGCCCCACATCAAGGGGGCCAGGAGTCTGCATCTCCCTCTCCCTCTGCCCCTCCTCCTGCACTGTTCCTGCTCTCTCAAATAAATAATGTCTTAAAAAAAAAAAAGAGAAAGAATACGTCATATTATACATTTGATTGGTTATAACCTACATTTATAAGGTTCTTTCACTAAATGTAATCCACTTGTAAAATCATGCAGGACTTTGTACTTTTAAGATATGACTGCTATTTGGGAGACTTATGGAATCAGTCTTTAACTTACAGTCATAATTTCTTTGACATGGATAATATAAAGCACTTAGAAATATTTGATATAATCTATACCATCACTGACTCTGATTCTAATAAAAATTAATGTCTTTTTAAAAAGGTCTTAATATATTTCTGTTTTAAAAAATAGTGATCAATTTCATATTTAAGTTTCTGTCATTTAAGATCAGTAGAAAATCATCTAGAAAAGTGAAGTGATCTAGAAAGTAAAGGATATTATTCACAACCTAAGAAAATTAGTTACATCTGGTAGACTTATTCAGCATTCATGACAGCTGGTATTAAACATTCAAGACCCTGGTATTTTGATAACAAGGAATAATATGAACAATGGGCAGTGCTCTGTTTGAATGTCAAGGGTGAAGATGGTTAATTAAGCTGTTCAGATGTCTACAGAGCAGATGAAGTGAAATACAAATGAGTAGATGCAAATAATAAAACATATCTTAGGAAGCAGTTCATGTGATTACTATTCATAAATGCAGGCCAAGGATAATATTTATCCATTATTCCTTTTGTAAATGATATTTAAAAATGACACCATAAAAAAAGCTAAAAAAATACCCCAGATATCTACTCATTAAATCCAGAGTGAAAATCTCAAGAAACATTATTGATATTCTCAAAATAAGAAGGGACATGTGATAATAATGTTACTAATACAACAGCAAAGCGTTAAAAAAAATTCCAAGGCAGAAACCATTTTGCCTAATTATCATATGATACATATTGTTAAGTATCATTAATTTCAAGGAAAGTGTTTAAGAAACTAAAATTTACCAAAGAGGATATGTGCATAGCATTTTATAATGCAATTTAGCAATAACACAAACCTATATGATGTTTAGAATTTTGAGCAAAGAAATTATAAAGGAATGGCATTAGCTATTTTAGCATGATGTTTTTAGAATTAATATTCTTTTAAAGTAGCTCTTTGAAGGTGCTAGAGTTGGAAAGACAGTCTATAGATATGAACATCTGAGAATAAAAGAAATTATTTACCCAAAATCACAGCTGGTCAATTATAGAACCAAGACAGAAGCTCATATTATAAGTTCATTAAAGAAACATACCATTTATTGAGTACCTACTGAAAACTAAGCACTAGGGACCTGAGACAGAAAGATGACTAAGTCATAAGAAAAATTACTCTGGGAAGGATTACTCTGGCAAGTGTAAGAAGCATCCAACTAAGTATTATAAAATGATATAAGAATGGATTCCACTTCCGAGAAGACAGTATAGACTGCTTGTTTTTTAAAATTACTCACACTAAATACAACTAAAACTTCTGCAAATTGCACTTACACACACACACACACACACACACACACACACACACGATAACTCTGAAAGGTGGAGAAAAGATGGTAGGACAACCAGCAACTTCAGAACATAAAGAATAGCACGGTTTTTTGAGTTCCTCACATTTTATTTTTGCTTCATGTTTCCCAGAATGGGTGCTGGAGAAGCCAGCAATTTAGATATGCCAATAAGCACAGACCAAAAAAAAAAAAGCTACAACAAAAGATTGCTCTGTAGTCACAAAAAAAAAAAAAAAAGATCTTAGCAATGAGACAGTATCACATTATGGCTTTGATTTGCATTTCCTGATGACTAGTGATGTTGAGCAAATTTTCATATGCTTGTTGGTCATTTGTGTATCTCTGGCAAAATTTCTATTCAAGGCTTTAGCTCATTTTTAATTGGATAGTTTTTGTTTTTGCTGTTAAGTTGAAGGAAATCTTTATATATTTTGGATATAAACCTTTAAATTTGTGGTTTGCATTTTTTTTTCCATTTCATTGGTTATCTCTTCATTCTGTTGATTGGTTCCTTTTTAGCATGGAGTTTTAAAATTTGATGTAGTCTCATTTGTCTGTCTTTGCTTTTGCTAAATGTGCTTTTGGTGTCATAACCAAGAAATCCTCCTTGGTTAAGTTTATTCCTAAGCATTTTATTCTCTTTGATCCTATTGTCAATGGGATTGTTTTAATTGTTTTTAAATTGTTCATTGTTAGTATATAGAAATGCAACTGATTTTTGTGTGTTGATTTTATATCCTGCAACTTCACTGAATTTGCTTAGAGGTTCTAATAATTTTTTGTGGAATCTTTAGGGTTTTCTACATTTAAGAACATGTTATCTGTGGATAGAGAATGTCATTACCTTATCCCCAATTTGAATGCCTTTCATTTCTTTTTCTTGCCTGACTGCTCTACTTAGGACTTCCAGCGCTATGTTGAGAAATACTGAAAGTTAAGTAGTGAGAGTAGGCATCCTTACCTTATTCCTGATCTCAGAAAGTTTTCAGATTTTTACCATTGAACAGGATGTTAGCTGTGGGTTTTTTCATAGATGACCTTTATTATGTTGAATGAATTTCCTCCTATTCTTAGAGGGTTTTTTTTCAAATGAAAAATTGGATTTTTTTCAAATGCTATTTCTGTTCATTGAAATAATCATGTGTTTTTTATTCTTCATTCTGTTAATGTGTACATTATTTTGATTGATTTTCATATGTTGAAATATCCTTGCATTCCAAACAATAAATCCCATTTGGTCATGGTTATATATATAATCCTTTTAAGTGTTACTGAATTTGGTTTGCTTATATTTTGTTGAGAATTTTTGTATCAATATTCATTAGGGATATTGGTCTGTGGTTTTCCTGTAGTATCCGTCAGGTTTTGGCATTACTGTAATGATAGCCTAATAAAAAAGATTTTAGAAGTATTAACTACTCTTCAATTTTGAGGGGAGAAATTTGAAGAAGATTGGTGTTGATTCTTTAAATGTTTGGCAGAATTCTTTCAGTGAAGCCGTCTGGCCCAAGGCTTTTGGGGGGAGAATTTTTATTTTTGATTATAAATTCAATCTTAATAGTTGTAAGTCTGCTCAGATTTCTTTTTTATTTCTTCAAGATTTAGTATCCGTAGGTTCTGTGTTTATAGAAATTATTTTTTGTATGTTATCTAATTTGTTAGTGTGTAATTATTCACAGTTGCCTATTATCTTTTTAACTTCTGTGATATCTATCGTAGTGTCTCCTCTTCCATTTCTAATTTTTGTTATTTGAGTCTTTTTTAAATGATTTTATTTATTTAATTGAGAGAGAGAGAGAGAGAGAGAACTTGAGCAGGGAGGGGGAGAGGCCGAGGGAGAAGGAGAAGCAGATTCCCTGCTAAACAGGGAGACTGACACAGGGCTGGATCTCAGGACTCTGAGATCATGACCCAAGCCAAAGGCAGACACAACCAACTGAGCCACTGAGGCACCCTGTCTTTCTCTTTGTTCTTCATCCATTTAAGGATTTTCAATTTTACTATATTTTTCAAAAAATAAACTATTATTTTGTTGATTTTTCTGGTTTTATATTCTCTATTTCTGCTCCAATTTTTATTATTTTCTTTCTTCTGTTTGAGTTTATTTTGTTCTAGTTTCTTGTGGTGTAAAGTTAAGGTTGTTGACTAGAGATTTTTGTTCTTTAATAAAGACATTTGACACTGTGAATTCCCCTCTTATTGTTTTTGCTGTATCCCATAAGTTTCAATATGTTGTATTTTCATTTTCATTTGTCTCAAGGTATTTTCTACTTTCCCTCCTGAATGCCTCTGTAATCTATTGGTTGTTTAAACATGTATTGTTTAATTTCCATATATTTGTGAGTCTTCCAGTTTCCATTTTGCTTGGTTTTTAGTTCCCTTTCACTGTGGTCAAAAAGGATACTTGGTATGATTTAAATCTTCCTAAATTTGTAAAGAGTTGTTTTGTGGTGTAACATATCTATCCTGGAGGATAGTCTATGTAATCCTGAGAAGAATGTGCATTCTACTGCTGTTGGGTAGTGTTCTGTATATATATCTATTAGGTCCAGCTGATCTATAGTGTTCAAGTTCTTTTGATCATCTGTCTGGTTGAACTATCCATTACTGAAAGTGGAGCATTAAAATCTACTACTTCTGTGTCATGATTTCTTCCTTTTATTCTGTCAAGTTTGCTTTATATATTTGAGAGACAGTCTGATATAAAATGTGTATATATTTAAAATTATATCTTCCTGGTGAATTGACCCTTTTCTCATTATGTAATATCCTTGTCTCCTGTGATAGTATTTGACTTAAAGTATATGTTGTCTGATGTAACTATGGCCATCCCTATTCTCTTTTGGTTATCATTTGCATGGAGTTTATTTTTCCATTCCTTCACTATCAGTGTATGTATATCCTTATATCTAAAATAATTCTTTGGTAGACACCATATAGTTGGATCTCATTTTTTTTATTTATCCATTCAGCAACTATATGTCTTCTGAATGGGAGATTTAATCCATTTATATTTACGATAATTACTGATAGGGAAGGAATTACTATTGACATTTTGCTAATTATGTCTTAAATGTCTTCTACTGATTTTGTCCTATCCCGTTCTTGCTGCCTTGTGTTTCATTGACTTTATGTGTGTTTACATGCTTTGACTTTTTTTTCTCATTTTATTTTGTAAATCTTCTATAGGTATTTTCTCTGTGGTTACCATGGGGATTAACTAAAACATCTTAGAATAACATACTAATTTTTGTAAATTTATACATTCAATCACAATAAAAAAAATTCTACCCTTTATATCTCCTCCCACATTGTTACTGATGCCACAAGTTACCTCTTTTTATATCTTATATCAGTTAACATAGTTTTATTGTTTGTATGCTTTGAACTTTTAAATCTGCAACTGAATTAAAAGTGAGTTGTTTGGGGCACCTGGGTGGCTCGGTCAGTTAAGCGACTGACTCTTGGTTTCAGTTCCGGTCACGATCTCAGGGTTGTGAGACTGAGCTCTGAGTCGGGCTCTGCACTTAGTAGGGAGTCAGCTTGGGATTCTCTGCCTTTCTCTCTCCCTCTGCTGTTTCCCCCATTCATGCACTCTCTCATGCTCAAAAAAATAAATCTTTAAAAAAGTGATTTACACACCACCACTGTAATATCACAGAATTTTGTATATGTCCATATCTTTATCAGAGAGATTCATATTTTTGTGTGCTTTTGTGTTGCTATTTAATGCCCTTTGGTTTCAATGTGAGGAACTCCATTTAACAATTTTTTTTAAACATTTAGTTATTTGAGAGAGCGAATGAGAGAGAGAGAGCACATGAGAGGGGGGAGGGTCAGAGGGAGAAGCAGACTCCCTGCTGAGCAGGGAGCCTGATGCGGGACTCAATCCCGGGACTCCAGGATCATGACCTGAGCCGAAGGCAGTCGCTTAACCAACTGAGCCACCCAGGCGCCCCCGTTTAGCAATTCTTAAAGGCAGGTCTAGTGGTAATGCACTACTTCAGCTTCTGTTTATCTGGGAATGTCTTTATTTCTTCTTCATTTTTGAAGTACAGTTTTGCCAGATGTAATATTCTTGGTTGGCACTTTTTTAGTCACTTTGTATATATTATCTCACTCCCTTCTTTGTAATGTTTCTGCTGAGGTACCTGAGAATAATCTTATGAGAGTTCCCTTCTACATGACAAGTTTTTCTCTCTTCCTGCTTTCAAATTTTTTCTCCTTGCTTTTGATTTTTGACAGCTTGATTACAATATATCTCATTGTGGATGCTAGTTGGAATATTTTTAACTTCTTGAATTTGGATGTTTATTTCCTTCCTTATATTTGGGAAGTTTTTGGCCAATATTGCTTCAAATTTTCTCTCTGCCCCTTTCTCTCTCCCTTCTCCTTGGATTTCCATAATGCATAAAGTGATCTACATGCTGGGGTCCCATAAATCCTTTGGACTTTTAAACTTTTCCTCATTCTTTTTTCTGTTTATTTTTTTCTGATTCTATAATTCCAAATAAACTTTTTTGAGTTCTGCTTGATCAAGTCTGCTTTTGAAACTCTAGCGAATTTTTTAATTCAGTTATTGTATTTTTCAGAATTTTTCTTTGCTTTTTTGTGGTATAGTTTCTAGTTCCTTATTAATCTCATTTTGCTCATGCCTACCTTTCCCAATTTCATTTACTTGTGTGTCTGCATTCTCTTGTGGTGCATTGAGCCTCTTTAACGTGGTTATTTTGGATTTCTTGTCAAATAATTCATAGATATACATTTCTTTAGGGTTGTTATATGGAGAATTATTTCTGTCTTTTGACTGGGCCTGTTGCTTTAATTGTATGTTTTCCTGTTTCTCTCTTGTTATATGTGAGGTAATTTTTGTATTTGAAAAAACAGCTACCTCTCCCACTCTTTATAGACTGACCTCAAACAGAGAAAGACCTTCACCAACCATCTTGGTTACAGACTCTGGCAGCCTCTCAAACCTTTTATTAAGATTCATCTTCTCTAGACTTATGTGTTCCAGTTTCTTTTCTGGTGCTTGTATTCTCTTGCTCTTTCTAACGTACAACACCGTAGGTCCTTTGGGCTGCAATAAGCCAGTAAGCTCTCGTTTTGTTCTCAGCAGTCCCAAGGCATTCAAAGTATGCTGATTCCTTCTCAGTGCTCTGAGTTGGGCAAAACATAAATCAGTCCTTCTGGAGGTTTTCTGAAGAGCTGGAATGTTGCATATATGACGCATATTTCACTCTTCTTCTTTGTCTTCCAAAGGAGAATCCACAAACTGGTTACTTTCTGATTGCTCTGAACCATGCCCATGTTAGGGAAGGGCTCACATGGTTGAAATAAAACAACTTTTCTTACCTATTTCATTGTGGCTGTTTTTGGCTTTGAACATGCTGGAGGCATTGCTACTTCTTAAATGGTTTCTGGAGTTTTCATTATGACCTTTTGGACCATATACTGTTAAGTCACTCTCTCTGTGGGGGAATGAGATCCAGGTCTTCCTCTTCCACCATTTTGCTGACATCACTTTCCACTTACAACTGACTTTTGACAAATGTGCAAAATCAATTCAAGGGAGGAATGATGATCTCTTCAACAAATGGTACTGGAACAATTGGACATCTTTAAAATAGTATACATGAACTTAAGTCTCCTATTTTACATAAAAATAAATCATTGTTATGGACCAAATGTTTTTGTATCTCCAACAAAACATATTTTGAAATATTAATGCACAATGCAATGGTATTAAGAAGTGGTACCTTTGGAGGTAATTAAAATTAGATGAGGTCATGAAAGCAGATCTCTCATGAATGGATTAGTGCCCTTATTATAAGGGATATGAGAAAGTTTGCTGCCCTCTGCTCTCTGCCATGCTAGGATACAATAAGTGAGCAGTCTGCAACCTGAAAGAGGGTCTTCACAGAACTGAACCACACTGATTCCTGATATTGGAATTCCAGCTCTCACAACTGTGAGAAATAATTTCTGTTGCTTATAAGCCATCTAATCTGTGGTATTTCTAGTATAGCAGCCTGAACAAATGGAGACAGTCATGTAATTAAACAAAATATAAAAATAAAATTTTGAGGAAATATATAAGAAAATCTTCTGTAACTAGGGCTATCAAATAATTTTTAAAGATGAACATAAAACATGATTTCTAAAAGGAAAATCTGATACTTTGGACTTCCAAAATTTAAGCAAAATTCTGCTCTGTGAAAGATTCTTTAGAATGAAAATACAAGCTATATGCTGAAAGAGAATATTTGGAAACTACATATTTGGCAATGTACAAGTATCTTGAGTAGAGCAAGAACTATCAAACTCAACCATAAAAACAAAGCCAATAATGCAATTCGAAAATGGGTAAAAATATGATGGGATTTTTCCAGAAGACATACAGATGGAAAATAAGCACATGAAAACATGTTTGACAACATTCACCTTTAGGGAAATGAAAATATAAACCATAGTGAAATATCACTGCACAGTTACCAGAATGGCTCAGATGAAAAATAGTGACAACACCAAATACTGATGAGGATATGGAAAAACTGGATTATTCATACATTTCTGATACAAACGTAAAAAGCTACAGCTACTCTAAAAAATCTGGCAACAATCCAGTACCATTTGTTGAAAATCAGTTGAATATACATTGACCAGTTCCTGTACTTTCAATTTTGTTCCATTGGGCTGTATAGATATACTATTGCTAATGAGGCACTATCTTTATTACTTAAAGTTTAGAGTAAAATTTGAAATCAAATTGTATGCTTTTCTACAACTATCTCTTTTGCAAAATCGTTCTTTATTATTCTAGTTTGATTGCATTTGCATATAAATGCTAGAGTTTTAATTATACTATATTGAATCTACACATCTACCTGGGGAGAACTGACATTTTAATATCATTGAGCCTTCCATTTTATGAAAGTGATATAGTTCTCCATTTACTGAGTTCTTTGTTTTCTATTAATAGTGTTTCCTTCTTTTCAATATGGAGGAACTATACCTTTATTTTTCTCAAATTTATTGCAAAGTTTGTTCTATTTTTGATATTATAGTAAGTCGTCTTTAATTTCTGTTTCGAATTGTGTCTATTTATTCACCAGTAAATCTACTACCAAAGCTTTTCACACATTTATGTGTGTCACAATTGACACCATATGTCATATCCCTTCGGCTAGAGAAAACAGGGTTTTCTTGTACTGCATGCAGGTGTGCTGGCAATAAATTCTCTAAATTTTTCTTTATGTAAAAACTGCCCCATTTTGCTTTTATTTTAATGAGTAATTTCACTATATATAGAAATTTTGGTTGGCAGTAATAATAACAATAGTGTGCTGAAATTAATAACAATATTATGTATATTATTACATATAGACTTTTTTCTTTGGGGGGGAGAGAGAGAGGGAGAGAGAGAGCGCACAGTAGGAGGGACAAAGGGAGAATGAGAGAGAGAATCTTAAGCAGGCTCCATGCTCAGTGCAGAGCCCAACAAAGGCTCACTCTCATGACCCTGAGATCATTACCTAAGCCAAAATCCAGATGCTTAACCAACTGAGCCACCCAGGTGTCCCTATATAAAATAATTTCTTATTGTTATTTTCAGCACATTGAGTATGTCATTTTTATGTCTTCTGATCTAATTTTTGATAAAAACTCAATCATCAATTATGATGTTTCCCAACATACATAGAAAAATATATTTTTTTGTTGTTTTTCTATAACTGTTTAAAAGTTTCTCTTAGGCTTTTAGTACATTTATTATCATTTGTGTTTTCATCTTGCTTGTTATTTGTTGAGCTTCTTGGATCTGTAAATTCATGTGCTCTGACTGACAAATTTGTGACATTTTTGGCTCTTTATATTACTTTTCTCTCCTTTCTCTTGCTCTTCTCTCTCTGGGAATTTAGTTACATATATTAGATACTTGATATTTCCTTGCATGTCTTTGAAGCTCTGTCAATTTTTTCTTTAATCTTTTTTCTATATTCTTTAGATTGTGCACTTTTTTTTTTTACTTGTCTTTAGGTTTGCTGATTTATTCTATTAACTGAAATCTGATATTAACCCAATGTTGTTCATTTTTCCTTTGCAGTTACTGTACTTTTCAGCACTTGATTTACTGAGTAGTTTTTATTTGTCTGTTGAGATTACCCAACTATTCACACATTAAAATCCATTTCCATTAATTTTGTACATATGTAGTTGCTCTAAAATTTTTATCTGATGAATTCAATCTGGGTCTACTCAGTTTCTGTTGGTCATCTTTCTTTCCTGTTATGAGTGACACTTTCCCTTTTCTTTGATGTAGATATTTGGATTGAAAAATGGACATTACAGATCATGGATTGCTGTGGCACTAGATTCCGTTTTATGCTTTTTATGGCCTTTCTGCTCTTAGGTGATTTAACCCCGATTCTCAGATATTTTGCTAGCCTCAGGATCTGCCTGCTGACATCTCAAACTTGTAAAGCTTCTACTGTCTTTTGCCTTGGTGGTGCACAGTTGGGAATTGAACTCAGTTAAAAAATGAAATAAAGCAATAAGATTTCAGATTTCACTCAACACAACTCTATCTTTAAAAAGTAAAGTCCTCGCTTTCTTTTGCCTAAATTTTTGCTGTCCATTCTGTTGTCTTACTCATGAATCTGTAGTGTAGATGACAGCCAGGAATATGAGCAAGTTTATACATCAATTTTGGATCTTATTCTTTCTCCATTCTCTAACTGCCTCTCTAACTTGTCCTTTAACTTTTCAGTTACTCTTTTGACACTAAACCCTGTTTGCCATCATCTTTGGTTGGTAAAGATGAAGTTTCCTCTATTTATTTTGTAATAGCCTTGGGAGTTGGGGAGAGCACTCAGGCCAGAAAGACACAGACTTGCAATTCTCACATCTGGTTGCAGTATTTTAAAGAGTAAACTCTTACTCTATTCTTCTTCTGACTGCTTTCCACTTTGTTGTGGGTTTTACATTTGTGAGGGGACAAACTATCAATATTACTAGAAGTTCTCTAGATATTAAAATTTTATGCCAAATTTTTTTTAAATCCTCGTATATATTTGATCTAGAAAATATTAGAAGAATTTTCACTTAATAATAGTCTTCTGGAAATGAAGAGAGGGAAGAATGGGTGAGTTCTATAATTCACCATTAAAATTTACAGTGAAAAATAAAAAAAATTTACACATTACATACCACATAGTACTGTGAGTCTTTAGGTTCCCTGCCTGAAAGAGAGACCCCTCAACTGGGAGGCCATGAGAGTTTCCCAATAGTTCTATGAGGGGATTTCTGCTCTTCTCCCTGTGTTTCTGCAAGCTGGAGTCTGGAAATGTTATCTTATGCCTGTTACCACACACATCTCAAGATCTATAGAGAACACTATTATTATATTGAAGTAAGTGTATAAATAGGATAAAAAAAGGAAATAATACATTTTAGACATTCTTCTTTTCTAATGCTGCCTCCCCTTCACTACTTTCTCTTTCCCAAGTCCATTGGCAATCCTTTTACAAATGTGCCTAGTCTTCTTTGTATTCCTAATATGCAACACCTATACTGCTCTTTCCTCAACAGTCCTTGTGAAGGCTATAACAATGCATGTCTCAGATTACTAACTGCAGGATGTGCAATTAAGTGATAGCTCTAGCTACTCCACTCTGTTATTATCGCCATGTTCACAGTGAAGATATGTGTCTCATGAGCTGTTCTCAGCCAATGATTGAGCACAGAAGAGATGCTAAGGCAGGCCCATTCCTAGGAAATACAGGACTTCTCTGATGAGCAGTGTTGACTCGAGAACTCTCTGATGGCTCTTCTGAATTCTTTTATACCTGCAGTGCATTCTAAAGTATTGACAACCTTCCTTCCTTCCTGCCTTCCTGCCTTCCTTCCTTCCCCTTTTTCATACAAGGTCAGACCTGAATCACAGTCTAAAAGCTTTCATAGCCTCCCTTGGCGCCCTCCCTGTAGTATCGAACAGATATCTTGCATGTCTAATTCTGTCTTGGTGTCTGCTTTGTGAAGGATCCAAAATAATGCAGATCTTGATCTATGCCATCAGGCCAGGAAATATTCCTCTAATAAGGTGCATTTTAATTCTTATGTTAACTTGTTTTCTTCTCTCTCATCCCCCACATACAGTTGAAAAATAGAAAATAGTTAATGGAGTGACAAGGAGGGGAAACTTTCTTGCTTTTATCTTTCCAAAATACTGACAATGAAAAACCTCAGAATGCTGTGTATTGGGGGCAGAGCAAGATGGCAGAGGAGTAGGAGACCTGGATTTTGTCTGGTCTCAGGAATTCAGCTGGATAGGGATCAAACCATTCTGAACACCTATGAACGCAACAGGAGATCGAAGAAAAGAATAGCAACAACTCTCTGAACAGAAAGCGACCACTTTCTGGAAGGTAGGACGTGTGGACAGTGAATCTGAGGAGATATTCGGGAGGATAGATGGCGGGGGAAGGGGTCTCCATCAGCCACTTCTGGCAAGTGATAGAGCCGCGGAGCACAAACTTGGGACTTTTAGAAGTCTGCTTCACTGAGGAACATCGCTCGAGTGGCTAAGCGGGGGGTGGAAACCTCGTGGGACAGTGTGGTCTCAGGACCCTCGGGGTACAGAAAGAAAGGGGGTGCCTGAGTGCGGCAGAGCTCCCAGGTATCGGAGAGGGGAAGCCAGCTGCAGAGACGGAGCCAAGGCGGGGGCTCTCAGCTCAGGGTTGCCATAAACCGTGATCCGCGGCACAGTCAGGCCACTGCTCCTCCAGCAGGGACACAACAAGCGGCAGATCCGGGGAGACACCCCTTCCTCCCCCGGGAGGAGCGGCGTGAAAGTGCACCACACGGATCTGCTGGGTTTGGAGACTCCACACAGGGTCGTGCACCAGAGATAGAAATGCTCGGTCACAGGCCAGGTGAGCACAGAGTGCGGCCGGAGACCAGGGAGATGGGAGTGATTGACTGCTTTTCTCTGGGGGCTCACTGAGGAGTGGGGCCCCAAGTTCTCGGCTCCTCTGGGGCAGAGCTTGGGGGGCCGCCATTTTCACTCTCATCCTCCAAAGCTATACGGAAAGCTTGCAGGGAATGAAAGCTCCTGAGAACAAACTTGAGAAGATTACATAGCCCGGACCCGGAAAGGGCAGGGCAATTCCACCTCTGGCAAAGACATTTGGGAACCATGGCAGCAGGCCCCTCCTCCAAAAGATCAGCAAGAATAGCCAGCCAAGACCAAGTTTACCAATCAATGAGAATGGCAGAACTCTAGAGCTAGGGGAATACTGCACATAGAATCCATGACTTTTTTATCATGAATCTTTACCATGATTTTTTTTTAACTATCTTTTTTTTTTTGAATTTTTCTTTTTCCCTTTTCAACCAACATATTATTAATCCCTTTTAAAAAAAACATTTTTATTTTTCATTTTTAGAGTCATATCCTATCACATCATAGTAGTTACCCTTTTTTTTTTGCCATATAAGTTGTTCTCTCTTTAAAATTTTGAGATACAGTTTCTTCTAACAGACCAGAATTTACCCTTAACCTCTAGTGTATGGCTTTGTTCTAGTCTCCTGCCTGATCACATTCTCTCCCTTTTTTTTCTTTTTTCTTTTTAAAACCTCTTCTTTTTCAAGCAACTTATCAATTCCTTTTATAATTTTTTTTTATAATTTTCATCTTTACAGACATATTCCATCCCTTCAACGTATTAACCCTTATTTTTGTACATATATAAGTTTTTCTTTCTTTAAAATTTTGGGAGGCACTTTCTTCTAACAGACCAAAATACAGCCAAAATCTAGTGTGTGGCACTGATTATTGCAACAGCCTGATCATATTTGATCATATTCTGTTATTTTTGTTTTGTTTCTTTTTATCTTTTTCTTTTTCTCTTTTTTCTTTCTTTCCCTTTCTTTTCCTCTGGCTTCAGGTCTTTTCTGATTTGTTTAGTGTGTATTTTCTGGGGACATTGTTCCCCCCTCCATTTTGTTCTCTCATTCATCTATTCTCCTCTGGACAAAATGACAAGATGGAAAAAATCACCTCAAAAAAAAGAACAAGAGGCAGTACCAACTGCCAGGGACCTAATCAAGATGGACATTAGTAAGATGTTGGAACTAGAGTTCAGAATGATAATTTTAAAGATACCAGCTGGGCTTGAAAAAAGCATGGAAGTTATTAGAGAAACCCTTTCTGGAGAAATAAAAGAACTAAAGTCTAACCAAGTCAAAATCAAAAAGGCTATTAATGAGGTGCAATCAAAAATGGAGGCTCTAACTGCTAGGATAAATGAGCCAGAAGAGAGAATTAGTGATATAGAAGACCAAATGATGGAAAATAAAGAAGCTGAGAAAAAGAGAGAGAAACAACTACTGGATCATGAGGGCAGAATTTGAGAGATAAGTGATACCATAAGAAGAAACAACATTAGAATAATTGGGATCCCAGAAGAAGAAGAAAGAGAGAGAGGCGGAAACTATAACAGAGAATTTCCCTAGTTTGGGGAAGGAAACGGGCATCAAAATCCAGGAGGCACAGAAAACCCCTCTCAAAATCAATAAAAATAAGTCAACACCCCAACATATAATAGTAAAACTTACGAGTCTCAGAGACAAAGAGAAAATTCTGAAAGCAGCTTGGCATAAGAGATCTGCAACCTACAATGGTAGAAACATTAGGCTGGCAACAGACCTATCCACAGAGACCTGGAAGGCCAGAAAAGACTGGCATGATATATTCAGAGCACTAAATGAGAAAAACGTGCAGCCAAGAATACTATATCCAGCTAGGCTATCATTGAAAATAGAAGGAGAGAAAAAAGCTTCCAGGACAAACAAAAACTAAAGGAATTTGCAAACATGAAACCAGCCATACAAGAAATACTGAAAGGGGTACTCTAAGTAAAGAGAGAGCCTAAAAGCAACATAGACCAGAAAGGAACACAGACGATATACAGTAACAGTCACCTTACAGGCAATACAATGACACTAAATTCATATCTTTCAATATTTATCCTGAATGTAAATGGGCTAAATGCCCCAATCAAAAGACACAGGCTATCAGATTGGATTAAAAAACAAGACCCATCGATATGCTGTCTGCAAGAGACTCATTTTAGACCCAAAGACACCCCCAGATTGAAAGTGAAGGGGTGGAAAACCATTTACCATGCTAATGGACACCAAAAGAAAGCTGGGGTGGCAATCCTTATATCAGACAAATTAGATTTTAAAGTCAAGACTGTAATAAGTGATGAGGAAGGACACTATATCATACATAAAGGGTCTATCCAACAAGAAGATCTAACAATTGTAAATGTCTATGCCCCTAACATGGGAGCAGCCAATTATATAAGGCAATTAATAACAAAAGCAAAGAAACACATTGACAACAATACAATAATAGTGGGGGACTATAACACCCCCCTCACTGAAATGGACAGATCATCTAAGCAAAAGATCAACAAGGAAATAAAGCCTTTAAATGACACACGGGACCAAATGGACTTCACAGATATATTCAAAACACTCCATCCCAAAGCAACGGAATATACATTCTTCTCTAGTGTCCATGGAACATTCTCCAGAATAGATCACAGCCTAGGGCACAAATCAGGGCTCAAGCAGTACCAAAGGATTGAGATTATTCCCTGTCTATTTTCAGACCACAGTGCTTTGAAACTAGAACTCAATCACAAGAGGAAAGTCAGAAAGAACTCAAATACATGGAGGCTAAAGATCATCCTACAAAAGAATGAATGGGTCAACCAGGAAATTAAAGAAGAATTAAAAAAATTCATGTAAACCAATGAAAATGAAAACACAACTGTTCAAAATCTTTGGGATGCAACAAAGGCAGTCCTAAGAGGAAAGTATATAGCAATACAAGCCTTTCTCAAGAAACAAGAAAGGTCTCAAGTACACAACCTAACCCTACACCTAAAGGAGCTAGAGAAAAAACAGCAAATAAAGCCTAAACCCAGCAGGAGAAGAGAACTAATAAAGATCAGAGCAGAAATCTATGAAATAGAAACTAAAAGAACAGTAGAACAAATCAATGAAACTAGGAGCTGGTTCTTTGAAAGAATTAACAAGATTGATAAACCCCTGGCCAGATTTATCAAAAAGAAAAGAGAAATGACCCAAATCAACAAAATCATGAATGAAAGAGGAGAGATCACAACCAACACCAAAGAAATACAAACAATTATAAGCACATATTATGAGCAACATGCCAGCAAATTAGATAACCTGGAAGAAATGGATGCATTCCTAGAGATGTACCAACTACCAAAATTGAACCAGGAAGAAACAGAAAACATGAACAGACATATAACCACAAAGGAAATTGAAGCAGTCATCAAAAATCTCCCAACAAACAAAAGCCCAGGGCCAGATGGCTTCCCTCGGGAATTCTACCAAAGATTTAAAGAAGAATTAATACTTATTCTTCTGAAACTGTTCCAAAAAATAGAAATGGAAGGAAAACTTCCAAACTCGTTTTATGAGGCCACCATTACCTTGATCCCAAAACCAGATAATGACCCCATCAAAAAGGAGAATTACAAACCAATATCCTTAATGAACATGGATGCAAAAATTCTCACCAAAATACTAGCTAATAGGATCCAACAGTACATTAAAAGGATTATTCACAAGGACCAAGTGGGATTTATCCCTGGGCTGCAAGGTTGGTTCAACATCCGCAAATCAATCAACGTGATACAATACATTCACAAAAGAAAGAACAAGAATCATATGATCCTCTCAATAGATGCAGAAAAAGCATTTGACAAAGTACAGCATCCTTTCTTGATCAAAACTCTTCAGAGTATAGGCATAGAGGGTACACACCTCAATATCATAAAAGCCATCCATGAAAAACCCACAGCAAATATCATTCTCAATGGGGAAAAACTGAGAGTTTTCCCCCTAAAGTCAGGAATGAGCAGGGATGTCCACTATCGCCACTGCTATTCGACATAGTATTAGAAGTCCTAGCCATGGCAATCAGACAACAAAAAGAAATAAAAGGCATCCAAATTGGCAAAGAAGTCAAACTCTCACTGTTTGCAGATGATATGATACTTTATGTGGAAAACCCAAAAGACGTCACCCCAAAACTGTTAGAACTCATACAGGAATTCAGTCAAGTGGCAGGATATAAAATCAATGCACAGAAATCAGTGGCATTCCTATACACCAACAACAAGACAGAAGAAAGAGAAATTAAGGAGTCGATCCCATTTATAATTGCACCCAAAACCATAAGATACCTAGGAATAAATCTAACCAAAGAGGCAAAGGATCTGTACTCAGAAAACTATAAAATACTCATGAAAGATATTGAGGAAGACACAAAGAAATGGAAAAATGTTCCATGCTCATGGATTGGAAGAACAAATATTGTGAAGACGTCAATGCTACCTAGAGCAATCTACACATTCAATGCAATCCCTATCAAAACACCATCAACTTTTTTCAAAAAAATGGAACAAATAATCCTAAAATTTGTATGGAACCAGAAAAGACCCCGCATAGCCAGAGGAATGTTGAAAAAGAAAAGCAAAGCTGGCGGCATCACATTTCCGGACTTGCAGCTCTATTACAAAGCTGTCATCATCAAGACAGTATGGTACTGGCACAAAAACAGACACATAGATCAGTGGAACAGAATAGAGAGCCCGGAAATGGACCCTCAACTCGATGGTCAACTAATCTTTGACAAAGCAGGAAAGAATGTCCAATGGGAAAAGACAGTCTCTTCAACAAATGGTGTTGGGAAAATTGGACAGCCCCATGCAGAAGAATGAAACTGGACCATTTCCTTACACCACACACAAAAATAGACTCAAAATGGTTGGAAGACCTAAATGTGAGACAGGAGTCCATCAAAATCCTAAAGGAGAACACAGGCAACAACCTCTTCGACCTCAACCACAGAAATTTCTTCCTAGAAACATCACCAAAGGCAAGAGAAGGGCAAAAATGAACTATTGGGATTTCATCAAGATAAAAAGCTTTTTCACAGCAAAAGAAAGAGTCAACAAAACCAAAAGACAACTGACAGAATGGGAGAAGATATTTGCAAATGACATATCAGATAAAGGGCTAGTATCCAAAATCTATAAAGAACATATCAAAGTCAACACCCAAAGAACAAAGAATCCAATCAAGAAATGGGCAGAAGACATGAACAGACATTTTTCCAAAGAAGACATCCAAATGGCCAACGGACACATAAAAAAGTGCTCAATATCACTCGGCATCAGGGAAATCCAAATCAAAACCTCAATGAGATATCACCTCACACCAATCAGAATGGCTAAAATTAACAAGTCAGGAAATGACAGACGTTGGCGGGGATGTGGAGAAAGGGGAACCCTCCTACACTGTTGGTGGGAATGCAAGCTGGTGCAGCCACTCTGAGAAACAGTATGGAGGTTCCTCAAAAAGTTGAAAATAGAGCTACCCTACGATCCAGCAATTGCACTACTGGGCATTTACCCCAAAGATACAAATGTAGGGATCTGAAGGGGTACGTGCACCCTGATGTTTATAGCAGCAATGTCCACAATAGCCAAACTGTGGAAAGAGCCAAGATGTCCATCAACAGATGAATGGATAAAGAAGATGTGATATATATATATATATATATATATATGTATGTGTATATATATATATATATATATATATATATATGCACAACAGAATATTATGCAGCCATCAAAAGGAATGAGATCTTGCCATTTGCAACGACGTGGATGGAACTGGAGGGTGTTATGCTGTGCGTAATAAGTCAGAGGAAGACATGTATCATATGACCTCACTGATATGAGGAATTCTTAATCTCAGGAAACAAACTGAGGGTTGCTGGAGTGGGGGGGGTGGGAGGGATGGGGTGGCTGGGTGATAGACATTGGGGAGGGTATGTGCTCTGGTGAGTGCTGTGAATTGTAATTGTGCAAGACTGTTGAATCACAGATCTGTACCTCTGAAACAAATAATGCAAAACATGTTAAGAAAAAAAAAGAAAAGAAGAAGATAGCAGGAGGGGAAGAATGAATGGGGGGAAATCGGAGGGGGAGACGAACCATGAGAGATGATGGACTCTGAAAAACCAACTGAGGGTTCTAGAGGGGAGGGGGGTGGGAGGATGGGTTAGCCTGGGCTGGGTATTAAAGAGGGCATGTTCTGCATGGAGCACTGGGTGTTATGCACAAACAATGAATCATGGAACAGCACATCAAAAACTAATGATGTAATGTATGGTGATTAACATAACAATTAAAAATTTAAAAAAAGAATGCTGTGTATTTGTTTAATTTTAGAAAAATATTAGGACAGTTATGCGAAAAAAAAAAAAAAACGAAAAACACCTCTGTTGGCAGTGAATGAACTACATGGGAAATAGACCAATTCCTAAAGTCTAAGTATTAAAAAAAGGAGATGCATAGGGCCCTTGCCATGAACTATGATATATCCTATTTCATGGATCTTAAATTGTACAGTCACATAATTTATTCTTCGGTACTTTTTTTTTCCAGTTCATCTTGGCTGTTTCCTTAGTAACGTGTTGAAATTAAAATACTATTAAGAACCAACATGACTATGAACACAGATAAAACATGGCACCCTAATTCTGTTTGTGTTTGGTTAAAAGTGGTCAGCCCCAGATGTTCCAGACTCTATTAGTATATTTTAAAGTTAAAATAATTTTATAGATAATTCAAAACAAACAAGACTATATTTCTACACCTATAGGTATACAGGGACCATAACTTGAAAATCCATGTGTAAAACTGAGGCCATTTTAAATCCAAACTCTTCAGTATCTGACTATCACCTCCTTTTCCAATTCATGTCTATCTGAGTCAGGAGAATGTTTATAAAAATCATAGTACATAAAGTATGACATAACCATTTGAAATTATATTATAGAATGATTTTATGATGCAGAAATGTAATTTTTCTAAAAAATGAGACTATAAAATGGTTTAGCCATATTATCTTTACTGTGTAAAACATGCAAAAAGTGGTAATCACTGTTGATGGGATTAAGAAGTTTTTTCCCCTATTTTCCCATATTCTAAATAGTTTTCCAAATTTTCTACAAATTTATAATTATAAAATATTTATTTTTTTTTAATTTTTATTTAATAGATAAGATGCCAGTCCCTCCAGGAATGTTAAGGAACTGAGTCTCAGTGTGCTTGGTTTACTCAATAATTTGTAATCCAGTGATATTTTAAGAAAATTCATGTAAATAATTCATATCACTTATTCAGCAGGATAAATAAATGTATAATACTTTGCAGATACAGATGGTAGTAGTGCCCTTACCTCATGGAGTGTATTGAATTAGGTAAAAATGATAGGAATAGAGGAAAATGCTAAAAGGAATATAATAAATTCTATTAAAATACAAAGAATGGAACAGCTAATTATCTCTATGAAGAATGATTCAGAGAAATCTTTATAGATGAACAGCCATTTACACAACTGCTTAAAGGAGAAAAAGAAAAATGCATCAAGATGTGTACATTTGTATGTATACATCACATACATCTAAAATATGTCCACTTTTTTGAATGTTATGGTTCAATAAACTTTCTTAAAAAATAAGGAGGGAGGAATTAAGATGGTGGAGTGGTGGGAGGACCTTATGTTTGTCTCATCCCTCGAATACAGCTATATAATTATCAAATCATTCTGAACATCCAGGAAATTGATCTGAGGATCAAGAGAACAAACTTCACAGCTAGAGGGAGAAAAGAGGCCACATCATGATAGGTAGGTAGGTGTGGAGATGTGATTTGGGGGAGAAAAGAATCATGGGTGCTGTGGAGGGGAGGGAGCTCTGATCATGGAGAGAGGAGAGAGGGAGAGAGAGACAGAAAAAGCAGCATGCAAGGGATTGCACAAGAAAAACACTTCCTCAAACAATTGACTGGGAAAATGAAAGGGGCTGATTATCACAAGTTTTTATAAGTAGCAGAGCTCAATGTCGAAGTTTTAGAAGTCCTCACCATTGCCAGGGTTGAGCCTGGTGGGTGTAGTGGTGCCCCTGTGGAGAAGGAGGGCAGAGGCTCAGGAGTGGACAGCATGCTCTGAGGATCCCTGGGTCTCACTGGAAGAGACAGTTCCTCTTCTTGGAGTGCATTCCAATCCTCTGAAGGCAGAGAGCAGCCACTGCCTGGCAGCAGGCAACATTGAGCTACCCCACTCATTAGCATATGAGCAGAGACACCTGCTGAGGGCAGCTAAACTGGATGCGGACTTTTGCTATGCTTTACCATAAAATCCAAGCCCCTGTGTGGTCGTTCAACTGCTTTTCTGGGACCAACCAGTACCAGCCACAGGATGGCGAGACCCTATCCCACAGGATCTGCATGGGTCTGCACCATGCCATGCCCCTAAAATTTGGAGTTTTGAAACCTAGCCATGTGCCTGAGATAAAACATAGAAGCACTGCACAGCTGGGCCTGCAGACAGCTTGAACACAGGGTGAAGGCAGGGATCTGATGGAAGAACAAGAAGAGGTCCCAGCCAGAGAGTTAATCAAAATAGATATAAGTAATATGCCTGAACCAGAATTTAAAACAGCAATCATAAGGATACTTAGCTGGGCTGGAGAAAAGCATGGAAGAAACTAGAGAGACCCTTACCACAGAGATAAAAGACCTAGAAACTAGTCAGGTCAAAATAAAAAAGGCTATTACTGAGATGCAAAACCTACTGGATGTAATAACCAAAGGATGGAAGAAATAGCAGAATGAATAAATGATATAGAAGATAAAATTATGGGGCGCCTGGGTGGCTCAGATGGTTAAGCGTCTGCCTTCGGCTCAGGTCATGATCTCAGGGTCCTGGGATCGAGTCCCGCATCGGGCTCCCTGCTCCTTGGGAGCCTGCTTCTCCCACTGCCTCTCTCTGTCTCTGATGAATAAATAAATAAAATCTTAAAAAAAAAAAAAGAAGATAAAATTATGGAAAATAATGAAACTGAAAAGAGGGAAAGAAAACTATTGGATTATAAAGGTAGACTCAGTGACTCCATAAAGCAAAATAACATTCATCTCATAGGAGTCCCAGAAGAGGTAGTGAGGGAAAAAGAGGCAGGTTTATTTGAGGGAATTATAGCTGAAAACTTCCCTAATCAGGGGAAGGAAACAGACATCCAAATCCAGGAAGCACAGAGAACTCCCACCAAAATCAAAAGCCAGCCAACACCAGGACATACCATAGTAAGATTTGCAAAATATAGAGATAAAGAAAGAATCCTAAAAGCAGCAAGAGAAAATAAATCCCTAACCTACAAGGGAAGACAAATCAGGTTAGCAGCAGATTTCTCCACAGAAACCTGGCAGGCCAGAAGAGCATGGCATGATATATTCAATGTGCTGAATGGGAAAAAATATGCAGTCAAGAATACTTTATTCAGCAAGGCTGTTATTCAGAGTAGGAGAGATGAAGAGTTTCCCAGACAAACAAAAACTAAAGTTGGGGGGCGCCTGGGTAGCTCAGTTGGTTAAGCGACTGCCTTCGGCTCAGGTCATGATCCTGGAGTCCTGGGATCAAGTCCCGCATTGGGCTCCCTGCTCGGCAGGGAGTCTGCTTCTCCCTCTAACCCTCCTCCCTCCCGTGCTCTCTGTCTCTCATTCTCTCTCTCTCAAATAAATAAAATCTTAAAAAAAAAAAAAAAAAAACTAAAGTTGGTGACCACTAAACCAGCACTGCAAGAAATATTAAAGTGGAGTCTTTGAGTGGGAAAGAAAGACCAAAAGCAACAAAGACTAGAAAGGAACCAGGAAAATCTCCAGAAACATCAACTTTACAGGTAATACAATGGCACTAAATTCATATCTATCAAGAATCAATCTGAATGCAAATGGACTAAATATTCCAATCAAAAGATACAAGGTATCAGAATGGATTAAAAAAAAGACCCATCAATATGCTCTTTATAAGACACTCATTTTAGACCTAAAGACACTTGCAGATTGAAAGTGAAGGGATGGAGAACCATCTATCACACTAATGGACATTAAAAGAAAGCCAGAGTAGCCATACTTAAATCAGACAAACTAGATTTTAAACCAAAGACTATAATAAGAGATGAAGAAGGGCACTATGTCATAATAAAGAAGTCTACCAACAAGCTCTAACAAATGTAAATATTTATGCCCCCAACATGGGAGCACCAAAATATATAAACCAACTAATAACAAACATAAAGAAACTCACTGATAACAATATAATAATAGCAGGAGACTTTAACACCCCACTTACAGCAATGGACAGATCATCTAAGCAGAAAATCAACAAGGAAAAGAGTGGCTTTGAATAACACCTTGGACCAGATGGACTTCACAGATATATTCAGAATATTTCATCCTAAAGCAGAATACACATTCTTTTCGAGTGCACATGGAACATTCTCCAGAACAGATCTCAAAAATTAGTCATAGACCAGGCTTCAACAAGTACAATAAGATTGAGACATACCGTGTTTATTTTCAGACCAGAATGTTATGAAACTTGAAATCAATCATAACATTTGGAAAGACCACAAATAAATGGAAGTTAAAGAGCATTATACTAAAGTACTAAAGAATGAATGGGTTAACCAGGAACTTAAAGAATAAGTTTAAAAAATCCTGTGGAAGCAAATGAAAATGAAAACACGACAGTCCAGAATGGGATGCAGGAAAGGCAGTCATAAGGGGAAGTATATAACAATACAGGCCTTCCTCAGGAAGCAAGAAAAGTCTCAAATACACAACCTAACCTTACACCTAAAAGGGCTAAACAAGGAACAGCAAATAAAGCCTAAAGTCAGTAGAAGAAGGGAAATAATAAAGATCAGAGCAGAAATAAATTATACAGAAACAAAACAATATAAAACAAAACAAAACAAAAAGTAGAACAGATCAATAAAACCAGGAGCTGGTTCTTTGAAAGAATTAATAAAAGTGATAAACCCCTAGCCAGACTTATCAAAAAGAAAAGACAAAGGACCTAAATAAATAAAATCATGAGTGAGAGGAGACTTCATAACCAACACCACAGTAATACAAACAATTATGAGAATATCATGAAAAATTATGTGCCAAAAAATTGGGCAATCAGGAAGTATGGATAAATTCCTAGAAACTTATAAAATACCAAAACTGAAACAGGAAGAAATAGAAAACTTGGATAAACTGATAACCAGCAAAGAAATTGAATCAGTAATCAAAAATCTCCCACAAACAAATTCTAGGGCCAGATGGCTTCCCAGGGGAGTTCTACCAAACAAAGAAGAGTTAATACCTATTCTTCTGAAGCTATTCCAAAAAATAGAAATGGAAGGAGAACTTCCAAACTCATTCTATGAGTCTAGCATTACCTTGATTCCAAAACCAGAGAAAGACCCCACCAAAAAAGAGAAATGTAAAAAAAAAAAAGAGAGAGAGAGAGAGAGAGAAATGCAGGCCAACATCCCAGATGAACATGGATGTAAAAATTCTCAACAAGATATTAGCAAATCAAATCCAATAGTATATTAAAAGAATCATTCACCACGATCAAGTGGGATTTATTCTTGGGCTGAAGGGTGGTTGAATATCGCAAATTAATCAACATGATACACCACATTAATAAAAGGACAAGAATGAGATGCTCCTCTCAATAGATGTACAAAAAGCATTTGACAAAGTACAGCATCCAGTCATGATAAAAACCTTCAACAAAGTAGAGATAGAGGCAATATACCTCAACATCATAAAGGCCACATATCAAAGACCCACGGCGAATATCATCCTCAATAATGAAAAACAGAGAGCTTTTCCTCTATGGTCAGGAACAAGACAGGGATGTCCACTCTCACCGCTGTTTTTTAACACAGTACTGGAAATCTTAGCTTCAGCAATCCCACAACAAAAAGAAATAAAAGGCATCCAAATTAGCAAGGAAGAAGTCAAACGTTCTCTCTTCACAGATGGCATGATACTCTATGTGGAAAACCCAAAAGACTCCACCCAAAAATTGCTAGAACTGATACAGAAATTTGGCAAAGTCACAGGATAGAAAATCAAGGTACACAAGTCTGGTGCATTTCCATACACCAGTAATGAAGGAGCAGAAAGAGAAATCAAGGAAACAATCCCATTTGCAAATGCACCAAAATCCATAAGATACCTAGGAATAAACCTAATCAACAAGGCAAAAGATCTGTACTCTGGAAACTAAAGAACACTGATGAAAAAATTGAAGATGACACACAAAAATGGAGAAACATTCCATGCTCATGGATTGGAAGAGCAAATATTGTTCAAATGTCTATACTATCCAAAACAACATATACATTTAATGCAATCCCTATTAAAATATCACCAGCATTTTTCACAGAGTGTGAACAATCCTAAAATTTGTATGGAACCATAAAAGACCCCAAATAGACAAAGCAATCCTAAAAAACAAAAGCAGAGTTGGAGGCATCAGAATTCTGGACTTCAAGCTATATTACAAAGCTGTAGTCTTCAAGACAGTATGGTACTAGCATAAAGACAAATACATAGATCAATGGAACAGAAGAGAAAACCCAGAAATGGACCTACAACTATATGATCAACTAATCTTCAACAAAGCAGGAAAGAATATCCAATGGAAAAAAGACAGTGTCTTCAACAAATGGTGTTGGGAAAACTGGACAGCCACATGCAGAATGAAACTGGATCACTGTCATACACCATACACAAAAATAAATTCAAAATGGATGAAAGACCTAAATGCGAGACAGGAAACCATCAAAATCCTGGGGAAGAACACAGGCAGCAACCTCTTTGACATCAGCCATAGTAACTTCTTATTAGATACATATCCTGAGGCAAGGGAAACAAAAGCAAAAATGTTCTATTGGGACTTCATCAAAATAAAAAGCTTCTGCACAGTGAAGGAAACAATCAACAAAACTAAAAGGCAGCCTACAGAATGGGAGAAATTTGCACATGACATATCTGATAAAGGGCTATCCAAAATCTATAAAGAACTTATCAAATTCAACACCCAAGAAACAAAAAGAAAATCCGGTCAAGAAATGGACAGAAGACATGAACAGACATTTCTCCAAAGAGGACACCTTTGTCCTCTTTGGCTACAGACACATGAAAAGATGCTCAACATCACTCATCATCAAGGAAATACAAATCAAAACCATGAAGAGTTACCACCTCACACTTATCAGAATGGCTAATCAATGCCACAGGAAACAACAGATGTTGGCAAGGATGTGGAGAAAGGGGAAGCCCTTACACTGTTGGTCAGAATGCAAAGTGGTATAGCTGCTCTGGAAAACAGTATGGAGATTCTTCAAAAAGTTGAAAATAGAACTAACCTATGACCTAGCAATTACACTACTAGTTATTTGCACAAAGGATACAAAAATACTGATTTGAAGGGGGCACATGCGCCCTGATTTTTATAGCAGTGTTATCAACAATAGCCAAGTTATGGATAAAGCCCAACATCCATTGACTGATGAATAGATAATACACACACACACATACATACATATACACACATACATATATATAATGGAATATTACTCAGCCATCAAAAGAATGAAATCTTGCCATTTGCAAAGATGTGGATGGAGCTACAGTGTAATACACCAAGTTAAACAAGTCAGCCAGAGAAAAACAAAAACCATATGATTTCACTTATATGTGGAATTCAGGAAACAAAACAGCTGAACATAAGGGAAGGGAAAAAAAAAAAAAGACAGGAGCAACCATAAAAGACTCTTAATTATAGAGACCAAACTGAGGGTTGATGCAGGGAGGTGGGGGGGGATGGGCTAAATGGTTTATGGATATTGAGGACACTTTTTGTGTTGAGCACTGGGTGTTATATGTAAATGATGAGTAAATTCTACTCTTGAAGCCAATATTACACTGTATGTTAACTAGAATTTAAATAAAAATTATAAAGAAACAAAAAATTTTAATTAAAAACTTGCCATGATTAGGTTTTTTATTTTTTTTTTGGCTTAAAAAATAAAAATATATGAATGAATGAATGAATAAGGAGAAAGAAAAAGAGCACTCAAAGCCAGAGTGAGAAAAGATAGATGTTCCAGGAATAAGAAACTGAAGTGAAAAGGATAGTTGTTTTTAATATAAGAGATTTTTTCCCATTACATATAAAATAAGTGGAAATACACTATAAATACCTGAATAAAGGCTGTACTCATATATAATCTTAATAACTGCTATTTTCATTTACAAATAGATTTTTTTTTTAATTTAGCAAACTAGATACAGACCATTAAGATACAATGGTTGGAATACCAGATAGGACATCAGCAGGAACCAAATGCCAGGGATTAAAAAGAAAGTTACTTCATATTTTTAGAATAATTATATTTAGACTGTAACATCTATGTTTTTTTTCAATTCAATATATATGAAAGTCATTAATGGAGAGCATTTATTAAGTCTGTTGTACAGAAAAGTTATCATTCCAACTCACTTTTCACAAAAATACATTTGTATAATCTCCATATAAAAATGCTTTCAAGTAACTGATAAATGGATGTTCAAGCACATATAGTATATGTTAAATAGCTTATGCTATATTCTTAAGATTATTATTTTGGAGGGCATCCCATTAAATTCAAGGCAATTAGTATCCAAGTTGTGGGCATTGCTAAAGGGCAAATAGCACACTTTAGATTTAATTTTGAATATGTGCTGTAAGATTTGATATTTTAAATGCATAAGATCATTGGAGTTTTATAGATCAAATTAATTGTGAATGCATTTTCACCTGTCATCACATAAATTTCTTTCTCTCATGAACAATGTAAAGACAGAATAGTTTAAATATCTAATAGATAAACAAACATATCTTTCCTCAAACCTAAATAGCATTATCTATTGTTCAAACAGAGTAAAAGGGGGAAAATGTATCATGTCAAATAAATCTTTACAAACTGTATTCTATCATTAGAGGCTGGAAACTATCTTATGAAAATATATCATTTATATATGCCTTGGCGATACACAAATGGTAGTTTTCAAGAAGGCCCCAAAATTCAGATACTTATTCTGGTATTCTACCATATTTCATTTAACATTATTACAATAAAACAAAAACCTTGTTTTGATTTGGTTTTTGTCTTGCTTTCCTCTACTTATTTGAAGATATTTTAACTGAGAGGAAAATATATTTTAACATTTGGACACATACTCTTTACTAAGTACTCCGGGGAAATATACCCTTTGAAATGTGGATCATGGGGCAAGGAAAGAAATAGCTATGAAATTAATAAAAATAATTGGATGAATTTTCTTGAAGTCTTATTCAACTGTAGGTATGACAGCTCAGTTCATTTGGTGCAAACATAGCCAGCCATGGAGGCTATATTACAAGGTCTGATTCAGATTGATAACTCAAAGAATCTCGGGCAGTTCAACATTTATTTTAGAAAGATCAAAAGCAATTAGGTCAAGAGTTTAGCATTTCATTAAAGCATAGTCTATTTGAACTTTTTACACACATAAGAAAAGGATCTGCAACCAATAGATATCTATTTTATTAAGCTCTGGAAATCCCTGATTTTGACACTCAGAAAAAAAAAGAGAAATTAGAAAATAGAAAATAAATTTTGTAATTATAAGAACACATTTTAGGGTACAGAGTTCTCCACTCCACCCTTATTTTCTTTTCTAGGAAGAACTGATTAAAGGGCATGGCATGAAATTGCATATGGGAAGATATGTTTCTGTCAGGCAAAATGTTTATCAATACTAATGTTATCTTAGCAACATCCTATTCTGAAGTACTTAAGAAAATTTATGTACTTTGCCTTGGGGAGCTATACAAACTGGATAACTGTCTTTTTTTTTTTTTTAAAGATTTTTTTAAATTTATTTATTCATGAGAGACAGAGAGAGAGAGAGAGGCAGAGGGAGAAGCAGGCTCCCAAGGAGCAGGGAGCCCAATGCGGGACTCGATCCCAGGACGCTGGGATCATGACCTGAGCCGAAGGCAGACACCCAACCATCTGAGCCACCCAGGCGCCCTGGATAACTGTCTTTCTAAGACCCATCTTCAAAAGGGAGGCTGGATAACTGAGTTCCAAGGTGTGGTCTTGTAGAATTCCATGACAGAACCATGCAAAACCATAGAAAAATGGAGTTCCAAACTCAAAGGAATGCAAAGCATAAGGAAAGAGAGAAACACTAGAACAGATATCCTTCCAGATATCTTTCTCTTCTAGAACAAATTTCCAAAGCCCCTATAATGGAAATTCCACCTAATAGAAAAAGCACATGCTCTGTATCATGCACTCATCAAATTTATTCATTTTTGGCCACAAAGCCATTTAACCACTTATGATAAATGACTGTTTGTATGTCCTCAAGAAGATGTAGGTCATAAGAACATGTAAATATAGAGGATAATTTCATCCCATAAGGTTAATGAGAAGGCCTGAATGAAAATGAGCCAGTATTGCTCTACCATGCCATGTATGCTTAGCAGAAAAATAAAACAGAATTAAAGTCAACACCAGAAATCATATTGTAGAATTCACCTATTAGGAGACAGATAATGCTGGAGATACCAGGAGAGTATAAAGTTCAAGAAGACTCATCAGAAGGCTGGAACTATGCTTTCCTGATGGGGATATTATGCCTTTAACCCTTGTGACTGGGGAGAGTGTTGTGTATAACTACATGCACTTCTGTGGAATTACTAACGAAGGTTAGATTGCTTTTTAATAAGAAAGGAAGTCCAGTAAGAAATATTTGGAATGGATGGGAGAGCTCAGACAGTGCAATTTTCGGCCCCACTTACTCTGCAACATTCAGTCATGGTCTGGGGTAAATACAGGTCAAGCACTGCAGCCTATGCTGGGCATTACTGCTAGATGCATAGGATTGAACATGTTAGGGACATGTTATAGGAGTTAAATTATCAGAGAAAAGCAGGTGGGCTTTAGAGCATTTATAGGGCCCATCTTTGAGAAGCAAAACACAAAGAAAGAAGTTTGTCTGGGCCTGATGGTTTCCTGGCCCTTTGAGCAGGGTAGAACATTGAGGAAACAATACATTTCTTTTTTTCTTTTTTTTTTTTTTTTTGTCAAAAAGAACCTGTATTACTTGTTTTTAATAGCCTCTTATGCTCTTTATGCTTTCTTGCCAGATGCCTTTGGAGCAGGTGCTTTCTGAGCTGGACAATACATTTCTGAATAGTCTGGGGAATGATGATACCTCTACTTTGGGCATGAGGTGGGGGATCTTTATGATGGATAGTAGAGAATTGTTAGAGAAGGTTTGGAAGAATATCAAACAAGTACTACTGGAACCCACCTATGTTAGGCCTGACTAGCAAATACTTTACTGTTAGAGGCCTAAGATCCATATCCTATTCCTGACTTCCCCAAATATGCTCTCATATGCATCTCTCCCTAGGAATGACAATCATGTTAAAATTAACAAGGGCTATTAGAAAGATATGGGAATGTTCATGATTTAAATCAGAGTTTGGCAGATTAGGCTTGTGGAGTAAATCTGGCCCATTGCCCATTTTTGAAATAAAAATATAGTGGAACATAGGTGGTGCCTGGGTGGCTCAGTCGGTTAAACATCTGCCTTCAGCTCAGGTTATGAGCCCAGGGCCCTGGGATGGAGCCCTGTGTTGGGCTCCCTGCTCAGTGGGGAGCCTGCTTCTCCCTCTCCCTCTGGCTGCTGCTACCTTTGCTGTGCTCTGTCAAACAAATAAAATCTTAAAAAATATATAGTGGAACATAACCATGCTCTTTTATTATATATTGTCTATGGATGCATTTGTGCTAAAATGGCCAGGTGAATAGTTGTGACAGAGATTGCATGAATCTCCAAATTCTGAAATATTTACAATCTATCACTTTACACAAAAAGTTTGCTAACCATGCATAGTATGGTAGAGTCAAACAACAGGTTAAGGGCCCAAAGATAGAGCTCAAACTTGAGAGATTTAATACTCATGAGCCATGGTGGGGCTCTTTGTTAATCCAAAAGGCAGTGGAGCTCTAATGTGGACTTATTGGTCTAAGCATAAGATTGTGCTAAGGATACCATGATTTTACTTCCTAATTATTAATAACCAACAGGGAATATCAGCTGCCTTTGACCTATTTGGGGATGGGAAACAAGGGGGAAGATGGGGAGTGTCTCACCTTGCACACAACTAAATTTGGTAGTAATATCTAATCAGAAGGTAATACCTACATCAGCAGGTGATAAAAGTAATGTAACATACCACTTTGAATCTCCTATCAATAGCTCTACCAACTCAAACCTTAATGGTTTCAAAATTCCAATCATAAATTTTAATTATGGTTCTTTGAATTTGCAATTTTTTTCTGGGTTTAGCTAGGCAATTCTGCTGATCTCATTCATGTGTCTATTGACAACTGAGGGTCAATGGCCTCATCTACATCTGATGGTTGCTTGGGATGACTTGGTTAACTGGGATACAGGCTCTTAACCTTCCACTGATTAACCTTGGCTTATACACATAGTTATGATCACAGGGTTCCAGAGAGAAAGCAAAACTCAAAGCTAAGGCACTTACAAGTCTTTGTTTCCATCAAGTTTGCTACTGTTCTATTGATCAGAAACAACACAAATGGTCAGGCCAAGAATAAATATGGGTGAGAACCACCCAAAGACATGGATTATTACAACAATTTACCACACAGTATAGGTCTAATAAGATACCAAAAGTTGTAAACTGATTATAAGGGGACCTGGTTTTAAGATGTATAAAAGTCAGTGGGATTTACCCATCGAGGAAATGACAGGAGATGGGGGAGACACACAGGTGCAATAGGACATGATTTGAGTAACAGAGAATCCTTCAACAAATCAGGGAGAAGTCTCTCCCTCATACTGAGAAAGGGAAAGGATTTGGAAGGAAACACTGGCAACATGTACATTGAGGTGTTTAGGACACTATCTTTGCACTGGGAGGCAGAGTTGCCTCCTAAATTCCTTAATCTAGAGGTCTCAGAATTGGCTAGTTCAGAACCTCTACAAGGAGAACAGCATCATAAAAATAGGAATGAATATTCTGAAGCAAATGGAGATGATGACATTGGAAATGAAGGAGCAAGAACAAGGAATAAACAGGGGATCCACTGTTATCACAAATGATAAAACTATGCTGAGTGTTCTAGGACACCTTGTACCCATGACATACCTAGTGAATGGCATATGTAGTACGCTTATTCTGATTTTTATGTGTAGTAATCCAAATACTCAAGGGAAGTTTCTGTCTCCACCCTAGAGACACTGAAAGAGTTTAAATATGTTTCCATGGGAAGCAGCATATGAATGACTATTCCATGAGATTTAGTTATAAAGGCCACGCACAAAATGGAGGAATAATCCAGGGGGTGGGCAGGAGAATAGGGGGAAAAGAAAAGGGGTTGCAGACCAATTTAGAGTAGAATATTAAGTTCTCCTCCAAAAGCTACTTGGTAGAGTCTGAAAGAAATAACTATTAGTTGTAGCTATTTTCTGCTTGCATGTATCATTGATAAAACTGAAGTTCAGAGGTAAATTTGGTCTAAGTTTCCACACATAATAAAATATTATAAACTCCTACCAGTTACTATTCTCATTTCTTTATTAACATTATCTAGGCCCTTACCTTTAAAGATTCTGATCTAGTTGTTGTGGAATGAGGTCTGAGAGCCTGTGATTGTTTTTAAAATCAATCCTGGTAATACTAATGTGCTGTCATTTAAATTAATCCTTATTATACTCTATTCAGGAGCCATTATGATATTCCATTTTAAAGGTGTGAAAACTGAAACAGAATGAGCTAATAATGTGCCCCAGACCAACTAGTTTATTATAGAACTATCCTTCATGACAGAACTAGTAAGTGTCAGAGGCAGGATTTGAACCCAGGCAACCTGATTACAGAGCCTTGACCACTACTCTCTCTCCTGATCAGAAATGTTTATCTCAAAGTTTTTTCTTTTTTTTTCCTCACTTTTCTCACTTTCTCTCTTTTACTCTTTCTTTCTTTCTTTCTTCCTTTCTTTTTTGACTGTACTACTTTCTGGAAGTCAAGACCTAGACTATTTTAACATTTAGTCATACATTTCTGAGTGATGGAAGTTGTCAGTTTCCTTTCTGGCCAGGACTAGACACTGGAAACTTGGAGATCTTCAGCCTACAGCTTCAGTCATCGGGTCTCTACAGCAGTACTGCAGAAGCGGTAATATGGTAGAATCCCCAGTAGCTGGGAAGCTTTGGATTTCAAGGTATTGCCCAGATCATAGATTATCAGGGTGTAGCAAAGACTCTGAGTAGGTTTTCTCTCAGAATGACCTTAGGAGTTATAACTGCAAAGCTAGACAAAACTTTGGGAAACATACGGAATTCAACTGGATATCATTTTGACATTCATAAGACTCTAATGGTAAAATGACAAAATAATGAAAGAAGCATAAATAGATTATTTATATCAACAAGTTTTAGAGGCAGTAGGGTTACATTTACGGACGCTTATTTGATTTGAATATTAAGTAATGATGACTCAACTATGGTGATGTGACCACCCACTTCTTTATGTTTTTTAGTCTTATGATATGATGACTATAAGTGGCTCAGCATGGTAGGTAGGGTCAAGCATAAAAATGCATTGAATTTCATAATTATAAATTATGGGCCAGATTGAATCTCTAAGAAATAACCTCAGGAAGCCCCTCAATTTTGCTTGAGGAGGTGAACATTTTTTAAGATAATTTTTATTAGTGAATATTATTAATAATGCCTGTGATATTTAGAATGTAGTATAGAAATGAATTAAAACTAATGTATAGTGTTAGTATTTTTGTATTAAGTTGAGAAATTATGTCTATTTGCTACTTGAGCATCTATAATTTATTGTAAAATTTTTGACATTTTTAGCATTCAAACTGATTAATCTTACAATTTCAATGTTAATAAGCATAATTGAGAAAGTAATATAGATTTACTAATTTCATATTCAGCATTGTAATATTTAAGAAAACTTATGGTTAACTTACCATATTAAATTTATATGAATTATTTAAGTATTCAGGAAGGTTTTGTTAATTAGACAATAGGAATACTTAAAAATAAATTGAATATATTGAATTTATAAATGTAGTTTAAAATGTTGAAGGTGTTTAATTAACTAAGTTTGTAAATGTGACCAAACACTGTTCAAAGGTCCATTAATATAGGTAGTGGAATTTTACTAGACTTAGAAATACAAATTTCATATACAGCTTAAAAGCTTTAGAACTAGTTTTGGGGTTTGTAAATTTAATAAAATGAATATTAGTTTGAAACCAAAAAGTAAACTCTAAATAATCTTCTGAACATAAAAACCTCCTTTGAGAACATAAAGAATTTTTCAGTAATAACTTAATTTTGCAGTGTTTTTGGGTAATCTATGCCAAGTAGCTTTGTCCTATGGCTAGTTTTTGCCTGTGGTTCCAAGATAATATTCCTATTTCATCAATGCAAAAAAACTCTACATTAAATCTTAGCACATGGTAGGGATATCAATCCATATATCACCCTTTTAACCACTCTTTCTGGTGGCCTTGATGGTTCCACTATCTTCCAGGGTTTGACGGACTCCCTGCTTCAAACTGAACAAAATTAATGGAACCAGAACTTTCCCACATTCACTAACTCCTTGATTCCTAAATCATGATTTAGCACATCAGCCATGCTAGATATACATGGTTTCCTGGGTACAGAGTGAGCCCACTCAGTTGCAGTGGATCATTATTAAACACCCCGTGGCTCTTCTCACCAACCCTTTATGACCTCTGCTTTGACTTTCCCTCCCCCACAACACATCTATATACATATGGTTGACGTTTTGCTATTACATGTATCTGAAACTATAACAGAATAAAATATATTTTTTCAGAAATGTTAACATATATATGGGAAATTAACATCATATTAGGTTTTGTATGATCTCTGTGTCTGAATTTGAGATAAGCAATCCATCTCCAGTGTCACCAGGCCAAGTGATTGCTACCTTAACCAAGAACATGCTAATAGACTTCTAGTTAGATTTAAGTGGTTTTCTCATACTCATTTTTGATCAATTCAATGGAAAATCAATTATTCATTATAGGCAAAGTTCTCTCTTAATAACTTATCTGGTCAAGATAGCCTCATTTGTAAAATCATTTAATTATTTCCCTCTTTCTAAATAATAATTCCAAAATCTTGTGAATGCCTACAAGGGCCTAAACTTTTTGGTGCACATCAACAGTGCTAACCTTACCTCTTATCATGTGACCTCTGGTTGTTTTTCAATACTTTGAATAACTATGCCTCCAAAACCTCTGACTAAACCCAAGAGTTTTACACCTTTCCACCAACCATCCACACATACGTGACTTAAGAGCTCCAACTTTGTGACTATCTTTATGACTGCACTTCTAACAAGGTTTACCTGTTGATTTCTGTTGGGAGACTATTTTCCGTGGATTTCTCATGTTCCTGAATGGTTTAGGCCATCTGAGAAAAGGACAAGTTTAAATTACAAACTGCCTTAGAAACGAGATAACGTTATCCCTCCAGGGAGATGTAGAGCTGCACCTACTCAGAGCTGTCCCAGAAATGTACTAAAAATCATCTTTTCCAGAGACATTTGCTTATATTCTAGGATACTAAGCCTGTAGATGGGTCTCATTTCTCCCCACAGGTGATTTTCCCCCTCCCTGTCTCAGTGGAAAGGAGGATAAACAGATGTGTCAGCAGCCCTATAAAAACTGACAGTCTCCAAAAATCTTGGATTTCCCTCATGTGATGTACCTCACTGTATATACAGAAAACAACTGACCCTTATGGCATCCCCCTATGGGGATTAGGACATGGGATCTGACATGAGATGTTGCTCTAAATTTGTTGTGAGAAATAAACTATGTCCTTGACCCAGAGACTTTGAGTTTTGTGAGCATGTGTGTAACATATAATGTATATACATATATTTATATGTATTTGTATATTTGTATACACACATATATATTAAAATTTTCTGACTTAATATTTCCCTTTTATATTGTAATCACCTTGAGAGCCTTATATTATTTGGATTTTTATTCCCGTTTATATATAATGTCCCAAGAAAAGGAACTCAGGAAATAGATGGATAAATACATATGTCTTCACAAGTGTTAAGAATTCCCACCTCATGTATCACAGAGTACAGATGTCTATAAAGAAAAAGCATGTGTAAAACTCAGTCCACAGGGCACATGGGTGGCTCAGTCAGTTAAGCGTCTGCCTTCGGCTCAGGTCATGATCCCAGGGTTCTGGGATCGAGTTTCGCATCGGGCTCCCTGTTCAGTGGGGGGTCTGCTTCTCCCTCCCTCTCTGCCTGCTGCTCTGCCTACTTATGCTCTCTCTCTAATAAATAAATAAAATCTTTAAAAAAAAATCAGTCCACAAAATTTAGGTATGCAAAGAATATAGCTTCATTTTTTTCTCAGTTGAGTTCGGACTCAAAACCCATTTTTCTGCCAGGTTTTGGAATTATTTTATCTTGGTTATTGATAAGACCATCCTCCTTCTCCCAGGGCCACATCAGAATGCCAGGGTTTATTTAATATCCTGAAAATTAAGTAAAGAAATCTGATATTTCATCTACCTAAGTTACTACTAACCACTCCATTGCCTCAACTTTCCATGGAATCTGGTGAATTTCTGCTTCCATGCCACATTTGGACTTCCTTACTTTTGTAGGGCAGGGAAACCCCTGCATCTAGGTCCTACACAGCCACTGCCTCTGAGGTTTGCTGCCTCCTTTCATCTCCGTCTCAGAACAATGAAATTCCTGATGTCTAATGAAATCTTATTTGTGGGCTCAAAGTTTTAAAAACAAATCCAGGAGGCTCTGGCATATTCCTGGAAAGGGAGTTCAGTGGTTATGATATCTGTTAGAATGGAGGAAGATAAGGAAAAATATGCAGCTAACACAGAGAGAGAGAAGGAAGGAAGGAAAGGAAGGAAAGGAAGGAAAGGAAGGAAAGGAAGGAAA
>NC_058403.1:34523161-34746001 GCF_002201575.2 Neomonachus schauinslandi | reverse complement strand
AAAGGAAGGAAAGGAAGGAAAGGAAGGAAAGGAAGGAAAGGAAGGAAGGAAATGATTGAGAGAGATTGGAGACCAGGTTCCTGCTCCTTCCAATCTTTCATCAGCTTCACATGTGTGCACTTCAGGGGCCCTACAGGGATGGGTCTTTTAGCAAGACTTCCCTTTGACCTTCATCCTACACAATGTCCTGGACCCTCCATGGCCAAAGCCTTACATAAAAGTGCACTAGGCTCCTGCAGAGTGAGGTCCTTCAAACTTCCAGTTTCCATAGCACCTGCAACACTCTTGCAGACCCATTTATCTCAGAGGCCTGTGCCCTGGAGCTTTTGTTTCTAGGGTTCTACCTAATGTGAACATCCTGTGTCTTGAGCCTGAAATATGCTGTGGCACCTTCACTCTGTCTGCATACCACCCACAAGCCTTGGCTCACCTGAGCCCTGGAGTGTTTTCTATTCCTGTTCCTGTAACTATGAACCAGTTCTTCAGTAAACAGCTCCATTGTCCAAAGGGCTGCAGTCACATCTTCCTGCATGAGGTCTGAAACCCCTTCCAGTTCCTTCTTTAGAAACTCTTCCTTCAAATTTAGGATACTCTTGAGAATTTCTTTCCATCTTCATAGTTATTCTATCATGACTTAATCATTCTTTATATTAAATTCCTCTTATTTAAATTAGTGATTGAACCCGGGCTGATATACTAGTCTTTTTGCTTATATACTAGTCTTTAAAATGCCTTGTCAAAAGCTAAATACCTGGATGACTAGCTCCCTATCACTGAGGAAAAATTCTGCAGGTACATTAATATCTAGAAGAAATATTTCCTGCTAAGAACCTGGCCACATACTTCTCCCAGGATATAGTATGATCATTTTCCCAAGAGGCTGTCAGATTGCAATTCAGACAGAAAGGACATTATAGATATTCCTTCCTCTGGAAGACTTCACAGTTGTTAGAAAACATCTGCCTCCAGGAGGCAAGCTGAATGTCATCTCACACACTTCTACATGTAAAACACTCAGAATAAGTGTAATACCAATACATGTGGGAAAATTAAAAGTGATCCACAGAAAAGAAATACAGTGTGTGTGGGAAGGGAGGGAATATTTCAGACCTAATGTTACCTCTTTTCATTTGTGAATAGAGAAAAAAAGGATTGCCATTGTCCATTAACCTTAAAATTGGTGATGTAACAAGAATAAGAATTGTACTTCATACAGAATATTTTTTAAATAAAAAAATATTTGTGGGTGGCTCAGTTGGTTAAGGATCCAACTCTTGATTTGGGCTTGGGTTAAGATCTCGGGGATATGGAATCCAGCCCTGCGACAGGCTCCACACTCGGCAGGGAGTCTGCTTGAGATTCTCTCCTTCCTCTCCCTCTTCCCCTCCCCACTATGCTCACTCTCTGTCTAAAATAAATAAATAAATTTTTTAAAAAAATATTAGTACCCAATAAACTCTTTTTAATAGCTTATCTTGATTAAAGAAACATATTTGCCCTCTAAATACTGAAATTTAAACATTATCCTACCTAGTAGATAATAATTACTTTGGGATAGCTTATATGAGTGGATATAGACTTATATAAAGATACAGATATATATTTCTTCTTTTTTTTTAAGATTTTATTTATTTTTTTTAAAGATTTTATTTATTTATTTGAGAGAGAGAATGAGAGAGCGAGAGCACATGAGAGGGGGGAGGGTCAGAGGGAGAAGCAGACTCCCTGCTGAGCAGGGAGCCCGATATGGGACTCGATCCACGGACTCCAGGATCATGACCTGAGCCGAAGGCAGTCGCTTAACCAACTGAGCCACCCAGGCACCCAAGATTTTATTTATTTATTTGAGAGAGAGAGCATGAGAGACAGATAGCAAGAGAGGGAAGAGGGTCAGAGGGAGAAGCAGACCCCCCGCTGAGCAGGGAGCCCGATGTGGGACTCGATCCCGGGACTCCAGGATGATGATCTGAGCCGAAGGCAGTCACTTAACCAACTGAGCCACCCAGGTGCCCCAGATATATATTTCTAAATTACCAAAAATGGGGAAAAAGATTTTCTGGTTTGAATGGAAACTTAACCTTGTAGTCAAAACTATTTCCTGCAAATCATAAGTCTAATTATAAATTAGGCATTATTTAATCTTATTGAATATTTATTTAGATATATTTTCATTCAGCTATCAGTCTCTGGATAAATTTGTATAATTTGATGAGAGGAGTGATTTCATTAAAAGTTGCATTGAACTGAAATCATAGGGCTAGGATAAGTCCCAAATTGATTTGGATTCCTTAAATTAAAGATATGTGATAATAAAGAAACAGATTGAATATGCATAGTTAAAAATAAGGTGCGCTTAAAAAGTTAATACATATGATATAGCAAGAGAAATATTTAAACTAGGAAAGAGACAGTTTTCTAGCTCTTAGTGATGTTCATTTGTATATGAGTAATGTGTTATTTTACATAAATATTTAGTGTTCACTAAAGTTGGGTATCTGGCAGAATACTGTGTCAAGAAGCTGTTAGCCATTTGTTTGCACTTGTTATTTGAAATAAGGACACAATGCTACTTTTAACATATTGCATACTTAAAACTTATGTTTACCCCAATTAACCTAAATTACCTGTGAGATTTAATTATTGGCCTGATGATATTCCAATTGAGTACCACTTAATGCTTTGTCTTCAAGAAATAACTTCCAGTTACACAGCACCAGTAGTATCTTACAGGCATTATTTGAAAAACCCAGCTACTATTTAAACCTTGTTTGAACTAGAATGCAAAAATGTATTAATGTTAAATTGCATAAATACAATTTGAATATACTTTATGTGAAATGTGTTTTATTTCCCAAGCTTGGTGTTTCAGGTTTATGTTCATTATTATTAATTTGATTTTACTATGAAGAAACTATAAAATTGGCATAGAATTTATTTTGTAACCAAATTTATAGAAGAAAATAAAAATATATCTTTAAAAAGCTTCTTTAGGAAATGTGTTCCTTGAAAATTCTTAGGTATCTTTAAACTATTTCTGCCAAATATACTAAAATCTAATCCATAGTACAGTATTTTCCAAAAGCTATGAATATATCTTGCTGAAAAATAGACAGGAAAGAGAAAGTTTTTATAATTATTTTTAAAATTAAATTGTTGAGAGTTTAGCTAATTACCATATATTTAGAAATGAATTCTGGGTAAATAAATTGGAATTCATAGAGCATCATTTTCAACTAAAAAAGAAATGCTGAAAAATGTCCATAGTAAATGAAGATCAATTATAAAATAAAATAAATTGTTTAGGTTTAGCCTTTAAGTATGAAAGTGAGTTATTTTTGGATTTTGTTTTAGTGATATAGCTGAAAAATGAATACAAATGTACTGGGGACGTAAATGTGTCTTAACTGCACAACTTAATCCATTTTATGTATACTTAACTCTGATATTTCAGTAGTGGTCAGTATGACCATAGAAATTGAGGTTTATTTTATATATTCAATAATCAAGGAAGAGCTCCTTTAAATATTATTTTCCAGTAATAGAAATAATTTATAAAAATCTATTAAGGAGTTTAATATATTATTTTAAAATTTTGACTCACTTAACAACCAAATTAGCTAATACTTATTATCCAGAATTCATGTTTTCAATTGTTAATGATTTAAATTGCTTTTTTGATGCATAAGTTTTAGAAAATCAAGGTATCAATTTTAAGGATATACTTCAGTGTATTTTAACAAATCTATACACCCATGTTAACTACCACCACCATCAAAACAGAACATTTTATCACCCCAAATGTTCTCCTGTACTCATTTTCAGGCAATTCTCATCTCTTCTTCTCTGGCCTAGGCAAAAACTGGTATGTTGTTGTTCACTATGGATTAGTTTTGCCTGCTCTGGAATTTCATATAAATTTAATTTTATAGTATAGTCTCTATTGCTCAGCAAAATACACTTGACATGAATTCATGGTGTCACATGTTTTGGTGAGTTTGTTTCTTTTCATTTTAATTACCACCACCACTCCACTTTTTAATCCATTTTACTTGTTAATGAACATTGTATTAGTTTTATTTTTTGACTATTATGAATAAAGCTGCTATAAGCTCTTCTGTACAACTTTTTGTAGTTGTAGGTTTCATTTTTAAAGTAAGAGTGGAATTTTGGGGTTGTATGGTAATTGTATCTCTAACTTTAGAACAAACTGCCAAATATTCCATTTTCTGGTGAGATCTAAAATTAGTCAGTCCCAGGCACCCCACGGTAGCTTAGAAGAAATACTAGATACCAGTGAAGGACCCAAAATAAAATTTCTTTACAGAAAGAAGAAATGTATTCCAAGAAAAAAAAAAAAAAAGAGCCCAGAATATGGTTTTTATGGGAGAAGGCTTGTTCTAGCAGTGTGTGTCTAAGGATGAATCACATCAGAACCCAGATATTTGGAAACATGTTGCTTGAACAAATGTATTCAGTTGAGTTAGTTTATGAACCCACTGCAGGTGTTGGATAGCCTGACCTAGTGTTGTTCTAGAGAATTACTTATGATAATACAGCAACCTGAGTCTCAGTAGTGATGCTGTGGTAGCAATAAACAAAAAACCAAACCAAACCAAAAAAAAAAAAAAAAAAAAACAGAACAATGTAGAATAAACACCACAAAAAACAAAGTAAAAAACAAAGAAACAAACAACAACAACAACAAAAAACACCATAGTGAGCTAGCTAAACACTAATGCTCCTCAGGTCTTGCATCTCCAGATGATATGCCCCTTTTCGGGTTTAGTACACCATAGGGTTTTTGTTTGTTCTTTTGAAAATTCACAATAAGTCTATGTGAGAATCAATGTTAAGAGGGGGTCATTGGAATTCTTATTAAGAATCAAGATAAGATGCTCAGTATTGCTTATACCTGGAATTTATGAACATTTGACAAGTGATTAAAATAGAATAAAAAATACACTTCCATAAGAAGAGCAATTAGGAAAAGATAACTTTTATCTTTTCAATATGCAATAATCTTTGGAATTGATTGTATCTGGGCTTGAATCACTACCACTTACTCTGGGCAAATTATTTAACCTAGAAAGCTGTCTTTTGATAACTAAACTGTAAAATTAATGTAATGAATCAGAGATTACTTAAAACAAGTAAGGACCCCTGGGTGGCTCAGATGGTTAAGCGTCTGCCTTCAGCTCAGGTCATGATCCCAGGGTCCTGGGATCGAGTTCCGCATCGGGCTCCCTGCTCCTTGGGAGCCTGCTTCTCCCTCTGCCTCTCTCTCTGTCTCTCATGAATAAATAAATAAAATCTTTAAAAAATAAATAAATAAATAAAAAATAAATAAAACAAGTAAAAGATTCTAAGTCTACCTTTAAACATGGAAACATTTTTTTAAAGAAAGCTTTCTTTTTCAAAGGTGTGGAGCAGAAATGGAAACAGGAAAAAAAAAAAAAGAGTCATGGGGATGCTTCAGCAGAGTCTAGCCAGTGTCTAATATGTCCAGCAAAGAGTAATGAATTCATGCCAACTGTACAGTTTGTATTAACCATGTTTCTATCTTCTTTAATTTGATATCTCCCCAACATGCACAAGTTGAACATGTCTCATTCTGGACAACCCAATAATAATGAGTCACCCTGTCTTAGCATTATGCTCCCTTGTTACTCCTCTCCCCAGGAAGTATCCTCTTCCTGGGTGCATGCTTTTCAAATACAAACCAACCAAACTAGAGTCCCTACTTTCACCCACTTTCCTTATCAGGATCTCACACTTTGGGCCGCCATAATATACCTGCCTTGATCATCCCAGGCCCTGGGTACCAGACAACTAGGGACAGCTCCTATGCCCCAGAGACCACTGAAATTATTGAAATGAGCCCATCTTGAACGTGTTTACCTGCCTCACTTGTTCATTCCTATGTAAACCAAAGTAAACACTCTTACTCACAGTTGCCCCCAGCCTCTGCCTGCCACCAACCTGTTTTCCTATGTAGTGTATTGTGCCCTCTCCTTATGGGAACTGGGGGTAATACAATGTCTTTTCAGTTGCAATTGTCTCCTGATCAGTTGGCATTGCTACACTTCAAGTTTTCTAATACATTATATTTAAAAACAATGATGTACTTTTTTTTTTTTTTAAAGATTTTATTTATTTATTTGAGAGAGAGAGAGAGAAAGCATGAGGTGGGGAGGGTCAGAGGGAGAAGCAGACTCCTCGCTGAGCAAGGAGCCCGATGCGGGACTCGATCCCGGGACTCCAGGATCACGACCTGAGCCGAAGGCAGTCGCCCAACCAACTGAGCCACCCAGGCGCCCCAAAAACAATGATGTACTTTTATCTACTGCTGTACATCAAAGGCTATGAAGAGCATGAAACAAAATTCCATGATACAAATTTTTTGCTCAGCTTTGTTTTTAATTTAACCTCTCATTTGGTTTGTTGATAGAGAAAGAACTAATTAGATTTTTGGTCTTCTAATGGTCTTTTCTTCTTATCATATATTAATTTATCAGATTTTATTTTTTTACATTGGTTTGTGCAAGTTAAGCTATAAATAAGTCTGCCCACAGGAGACTGACTTATTCTGATAGAGTTCATTTTGGCTGAGCGTAATTTGGATAGTAGCAATCTAACCATTACTGCCACATTGGGGTCCTGTCTGGCAGCCAGCTATGTTTCTCCTGTTTTGCTACAGGACCTTCTATTCAAATTATTTCAGAATTGAGGTAAAATTGGAATTATTGTTGCCCACAATAAGCATTCAATATCATGATAATTACTACTATTATTATCTATGTGAATTAAAGCATTGATCATATTAACTTCAGTCTTTCTTTACTTTGGTTTGGTCAAAGTATTATTTGCCAAGTAATTCCTGTACAATCGGATTGGTTATTCTGCTCTATAATATCATTAACCCTAAATACTTTAAACTGATTGTTTTCCAATATAACATATAATGCATTTTCTACTTGTGAATAGAATGCATATAGATTTGTTTACAAATATCACCTCAAACAATATCACTGCAAGTAATAAACAAAATATTAGTATTGTGTCAATGTTAAAGAAACACATGGAATCTGGTAATCCTCAGTAGTAGAAAGTATTATTACCTAAAATGACTTAAAATATTTTTCATTGAAAGTCAACCTCTGAAAATCTAAATAAGACAATGGATAAGAGTTTTCCAAGCATAAAGATATGCCAATATTATAAAAATTAATTATATAATTATATATTATGTATCTAAAAATCACTAAATTATATTGATAAAAATTAGAAATTATGAGAAACAGAATTTGATCGTGAATATTGACTTGTGTTCTTATATTTAATGATTTAACTTATATATAGTTTTTTTTTTAAAGTGCATTCTTATTCTGAGGACAAAAACTTTGGAGCATCTTACAAATATAAGTAATTGTATTAGCAAATAGTAAAGTTTTTTTCCTTAATATTTTATTTATTTATTTATTTATTTATTTATTTATTTGAGAAAGAAAGAGAAAGTGGGGAGAGGGGCAGAGGGAGAGAGAGAATCTCAAGCAGACTCCGTGCTCAGCACAGAGCCTGACCCAGGGCTCATCTCATGACACTGACTGAGATCATGACCTGAGCCAAAATCAAGACTCAGACACTTAGCCAACTGAGCCACCCAGGTGCCCCAATAGTGAAGTTTTAGATGTAAAATGACATTGTGCAGATACTGCCTTAAAAAATACATGTTTGGGGCTTTTATATATGACATTTCTACTGATAACATAGATATCATTTATATAATAAGCCTTGAATATACTCACCAGACTCTGGTAAAGAAATTGAAAGAACATGGTATTCTTACGCTGAAATAACATTCTTTAATTGCTTTTTGCTTAATTTATCATTTTATCTTTGTTCATTATTTTCTACCATTTCCCCTCCAATTGCTTTCATAGGTATATTTTTCCCCTAGTATCCTTATGGTTCCCCTTCAATTAAAAACTTATTTTTTTCCCAACTGTGAAACATAACATCCTCATCAAAAAATGCATGAAAAAATATGTAGAGTTAAAACATTTATAAATAAAAAACATATTTATACCCATCCATTTAACTACTCAGATGAAGAAACAAGTTTTTTTTCACACCAAATGCCCCCTTCAATGAGATTTATAATATACAGCTAACTTGGTCCTTCTGAAACCAAGACAGAAATAACAACTGCTTGGTAGAGCAGCTGCATCCCCCAAATGCCTCTCTTATTTATTCAGACAGTTGGATTTTTTGCCTTAACACAGTTATCTCCAAATCTGAAACAGCCAGAATGAAACAAACCTTATTACCTTTAGTGACTCTTAAAACTATATCCACTAGTACCGAGGAGTATCTCAGTTTTAAACTTTGTGCACTGTTTTAAAGTCAAATTGGACTTATTATGTAGTAAAAATTCACTATAGGAAGATTATTTCCCCATTTTAAATTAAAACCTCCACAAGGATACACACAATTTTGACAAAATTAAGATAATGCAGACTACACTGAATTTTGACAAGGATGAGTAAACTGAAAAAAAAAAAAATTTTTTTTGACCATATGGGATTAGAGCCTCTAGGCCTCCAAAAGAAAAAAAAAAAACAAAGACAGTATTCTGAAAAACTATATTGTGTCTATCTAAAATAGAATTGCTTTTAAGAATTTATTTTACTTTAACCTTGATTTTTTATAAGAAATCTTTTGTTTTAAATAAATTTTGATTAAAAATTAATGACTAAAAGTTTTTAATTTGTAGAATTATATTTTTAGTACTGTTATCTAAATCACTTTTAGAATAAGGAAAGTAATAGAAACATGATAGATATGTAAACAGACAGAAGGACATATCCACCTCTTGTCTATGTCTCCATGATTCACAATGCCTGATAGGACACATTTCAGAGATACAGCAGTGTCTATTTGTAACCTTCCCCTATGTTTGTACTCTACAATCTTCCTTACAGTTATAAAAAAGAAGTTTCAAATGCAAAGCACTTATGTAAATCTATCTAATAAAATGTCCAAAACTGGTATGTTTGTATCAGGTACTAAATCAGAATCTTTTCTATCTTTGATGATTATGTATCCTTAATTTAATTATTTAATTATTCTGAGCCTCAATTTTCTCATTTATTAAAGGGGGATAATTACATTTACCTATTTATGGTGAATTCCTGGTAAGAAGAGAAATAATATGTTTCATAAAGAGTGATACTTATTGGCTATATACAGAAAACCCATTTCCCCCACAGTTCATTCATCTCTCCACATTCTCCTTTTGGAGGGAAACTAGAACAGGTAACTTCATTTCCAATAACTCTTAGGTACTTAAGAATTATTTGGTTCCTCCAGTATTAAAACCTGCATTTGTTCAATAGTTAATTTCTCCATCCAGTGAGTAATTAAAACTTAAATCCTCATTCCAAGCAAATTTTCTCTCCTTCCCCTGCTTAGACTGTTCCAGATAAGTTGCCTACTGTGAGGTAAGGACACACGGACACTTCTTCTCTACTTTCCTACCTTGCATTTCTCCCCTCCCCCTCTAAAAGAGAGAGAGCGTGTGTGAGCAAGCACAGATGCATGTGCAAGTTGGGGGTGGGCAGAGGGGAAAGAGAATCTTAAGCAGGCTCCATACTTAGTGCATTGCTGGAGGCAGAGTTCTATCTCTCCACCCTGAGATCTTGAACGGAGCTGAAATCAGGAGTTAGATGCTTACTGACTGAACCACCCAAGCACTCCTCTACCTTGCATTTCTTATCCAAACAAGCTCTTGGAGAACTTTGTCTCAAAAAAAGGAGTGCACCTCAGATGAGCAGTCTTTAGGTTAAGCATATAGGACACCAGCCCACGAGTCCAAAATCCAGGAAGCACATGTCAAATTCTGAGGGTTTTATTGAGGCCCCTTCTCTAGATTTCCGACAAGGGTAACGGTTTCTCACCACACTTCAAGAGTCTGCTAAGAAGTACCTCTATCTGGATTTAGTGACCCTTATCCTCTTAATAAAATTAAAAGTCTAAAAGACTAAGTAGGGTGATTTAAGAAAAAATTTTAGAGGGCAATGAGACTCCTTCCCCTTTTACACTTTTAGTTTGGCAAATTCTCTTACTTTACTTTAATATGCTAGTATTAATGGGCTAATATGCTAGTAGTTACCCTGTCTTGAAGGTCTCTGGTGAAACTATAAAATAGTGGTATCCTAAACATTCAGTTAAAAAAATAAAAGTTCTGAGTGGGTGTCTAACACATAATACATACTTAGTAATAATTGGTTTGCATATAATTAAACTATTATGTATTATAATTTTATACTAAATACATCTAAGGGAAACATTCAGAAAAAGTTTCATAAAAAAGACAATGATTTTATTTTGCCTCTTCAGTGTAGTGGTGAAAATAGACTTTAATGAATTGAAATAGACATTTCACCCTAAAAGAACACATGGTTGTTTTCCTAGGAGGTTGACTTATGTAGAGCCCTAGGAAATAGAAAATAAATCAAGTTCTATTTTTTAGAGTTATAAACACAAAAACATTATCTATCTTGGTTCTGTATAGTTAGTAGTTTTGTGCTGTTTAAAAATTGGCTTGAAGGGCGCCTGGGTGGCTCAGTTGTTAAGCGTCTGCCTTCGGCTCAGGTCATGATCCCGGGGTCCTGGGATCGAGGCCCGCATCGGGCTCCCTGCTCAGCGGGAAGCCTGCTTCTCCCTCTCCCACTCCCCCTGCTTGTGTTCCCTCTCTTGCTATCTCTGTCAAATAAATAAATAAAATTTAAAAAAAAATTGGCTTGAGCTATTAATATGATGCTAAATTACTATATTAGTTATATATATTAAGGTTCTCATTTACATGGTTTTTTTTTTAAGATTTTATTTATTTATTTGACAGATACACAACGAGAGAGGGAACACAAGCAGGGGGAGTGGGAGAGGGAGAGGGAGAGGCAGGCCTCCCACGGAGCAGGGAGCCCGATGCGGGGCTCGACCCCAGGACCCCGGGATCATGACCCGAGCCGAAGGCAGACACTTAACTGACTGAGCCACCCAGGTGCCCCTCATTTACATGTTTTTGTTAAAAAAGTACAAAGGATCTAAGAGCACCTTAACCCTAAGAAAAATAAGTTTTTAAAATCATTATTATTATACTAAAATTGGAAATTAGAGATCTCCTTAGCAATACAGGGCTACTCTAATGAATGGATTTGTGAAGGAAGGTCATTTTCCATGGTAAGACTTTTAATTCCATTGGAAACATAGTGTTGAATACAAATTTGGGAACCTTTTTAAGGAAAGAATAGAAAAACATATATGATGGAAAAAAAACAGAACCTTCCCAGATAGACTAAATTTTACAATAGAAGAACTGTCATCTCTAAATACTGTAAGACACCCTTTATAATTGTAAACCCATACAAAGCAGGAAATTCCGAAGGCACTTGTGTAACTATACAATGAAATAGGACATCTGTCTAGCCAATACAAATATATCAATTCCTTACTTTATAAGATCTGAAATTGGCATACTCCTAGATAGAAAAATTTACATCTGTAAAAAAATTAAGCAAGCAGATCCCAATAAAATATATTTGTAATATGGATTTGTAGTAAGATCTAATTATATATATCATATCTACCTGAAGGATTTCACAGTCCATTAAAATAGAATGTTCTCAAAGTTTACTTTATTGACAGACCAGCTCTAGTAAGATATTGGTATGGAGACATCTATAATAAGAATAGAACTCAGTCATAGGCAAACATCTTTATAATTGTCTTGTGTAGTAATATTTTAATATGCAAACTTGCATGTGTCTATGTGGGTTTATATTATATCACAGCATGTAAGTCATGAACATATAATTAGTTCACTAAATAATACTAATATGATTTTAATGAGTGAATAATCCATTACCTACAATTGGTTTTATTAAAAGTAATATAAATAATGCCATTATAAGTAATGGTAGAAACAAATCATTTCTTCATTTCTCATTTTCTTCTCATAGAAGTGACTCCTATAAATGGGAGAATTACCATGTCATAGGATATAAACTTTTAAAGGCACCTGATCTGTATTGCCAAATTGCTTTTTAGAAAAGCTATGCCAATCTAAATTGTCAATATGAAAGTATCTATTTTGTTCTACCACACATCAATATGTAATGAAATTTAACATGTGCACTTCTTTAAGCATTAAATAAATGAGAATTTTATTAACTAACTTTCTTCTAAGAAGTATTCTGGGTTCATTTCTGTGCCTAACTGTACTATTTTTGTTATTGATTCATCATTGTATTTTAAGAATGTCTAAACTTTGTTATAATTGCTGAGAAGTTAAAGAATGATTTTAATGTTTTTTTCAGGTTTATAATTTAGAAAATAATTAACCATAAAATTTAATTAAAAAATGGCTTTGTTCTATTTTAGTATGAATTAAATGATTAGGTTTCTTTATGCTATCAATGAACTGTTAAAAGCCATTATGGAAAATTATTCCCTTCACAATAGCAATAAAAAAAATTAGATAAAATTAATATATATACACTAATAAATAAGGAAGAATTACCAGCTCCACTGTTGGGAATTGGGAAAGCCGTGATAATTATTTCACTATTTTGAGAAAAAAAGTTAAAACTTTAATTGAAAAAATTATGAGTACTATCTAAACTATGGTATTCAAATAATATCACAAATTGAAAAGTATAACAATTAAATAATATGCTTTATACAAGTAGTAAGCAATAACTGCAAAAGTCAACAATTTGTAGATAAAACATGATGTTGTAAAGGTTCATCTTACTCAAAGGAGGAAAAGAAGAATAGATAATGGGTAATGATGAGAGGAGGAAGTTTATGAGAGATCATTATTTAAAGGATGCATTATTTTATTATAAACCATTTTCTAAATTTTTAAGACAAAAAAAAAAAAGGACTCCTAGTTTTTGCCCTTGAAATGAACTCAAGAAAAAAAGTTTAGCACAAAAAAAAAAAACTACACTTAGAGAAAAATAAAGGCTGAACAAAAAGAATATTTTATAATGCATGGAAATGGTATACATAGAAAATGGACTGGGAATTTAAAGATGCCACCTGTCCATCCCTTTCAGTTGGTGTAAGTATACAAAGCAGAACATTTTGTGTCCATGCTAATATGGTGCACAATTCAAATTTGTCCCATGTGATATTCTTTAACCAGAGACTTCTATGCTGGATATGTTGGAGTGTTTGTCTTTTCCTCAAGTTGAACTATTAAAATAGGACTCATTCTCTTAGTGCATTTAGGGATAAAAAATTATATTTCCAAACAATAAAATGAATTCCTGTTCTATAGAAGTTCTTTTTGATAAAAAACATGTTTTTAATTGCAATATATGCCTTACCATTATTTTACTGATTTTAAAGCAAATATCACATAATACTTCATTATTAAGTAGTTTACTATGCAATTCTAAAGACATTTTCTAATATAAACAAAATACAATATACTTAAAATATGTGAATTATCTAATATGTAGTTTATATTAAGTTTTCCCTAATTGCTCCTCAAATGTCTTTTTAATCATTGATGTCAGTGACGTTTATTATCAGAAAATTTGTTTAGGAGAAAGGGATTAGACTTCACTGGAACTTCACATGTCAGATCTAAGACCAGTAGGCAGAAATTATAGGCACTCTGTTTAATGAATTTTCCAGCATTACTATGACCTGTCTTTTGAAATAAGCTTTTAGACATTGCAAGTATTTAAGCAAAAGTTGGTTGGTTACATGTAAGGGATAAATTCATGAATACATTGAGTGAAAAGTTGAACAAAATTACCTTTACTTCCACTCTAAGAATCAATGATTCTGTGAAAAATGTCATTGTTGCATGACATTTAAAAGCTTCCCAAGATTAATAGCTCTTTCAAATATGTAAGTTATGTGAACTGTGAGATTTGTGCTTAACAAGTAAATGTTATAGAAAATAAATATTCTATTGTTTCACTTATGCTTCACTAGTTTAGATGTTATTATATCACTGAATCTTCTATTAGTGCTTTAAAACTGCTTTAAGAAAACAATTATCTCATAATTTTGCCCTACCTAAATGCGCGCGCGCACACACACACACACACACACACACACACACACACACACCTCAATATCAAGAGAAAAATCACTGAGTCACTTCAATGTGCAGATCAGAATATGTATTCAAACTGAGAATTATTTAACCACTAGTGTTCCTGATATACTGAGGTTATGAAGTCTCTGAATTTTTTCCCCATGTTAATATTACTCTTTTTAAAAAAAATAATTTAATATTTCTAATAATGTATTGGGAGATGTATAAAATATATAAATGTTAAATGTATGACAGTCAAAAGTCAGGAGGCTAGAACTAGAAGTATACAATAGCAAACACACTATTGTTCTTACACTTTACATGGAATGAGATAATATAACTTGAATGTAGACTAAGGTAAGTTAATGCTGTATGTAGTATACTACAAAACTAAGCAATTACTAAAAAACAAAATAAATAGCCAATAAGTCAATAATATGAGTACATGTTATTATTTTTTTACAATTAATACTAAATTAAACAGAAAATGGGAATAAGGGGAAAAAAAACAGAAAGGACCAATAGAAAATAGAAAAATGGTAGAAGAAAATTTAACCTTATGAATAATATTTAATGTAACAGTTAAATACTCAATTAAATAGAGAATACCAGATTTGATGCTTTTAGAAAGCAAGACACAATTATAAGCTACCCAAAGGAAGGCACAACTAAGTTGTAGTGAAAGGATAGAAAAACAAATATCACACTGATTGAAAGAAAACTAGAATTACTATATACATAACAGACAGAATATATTTCTGGGCAAATAATATTGCCAGTGATAAAGAAGCTCATTTCATAATGATAAAGAAGTCAGTTTATCTACTGGAAGTTCTATCCTAAATATTTATCCACCTAATAACAGAGCTTCAAAATACAGGAAAAAAATCTGATAAAATGACAAGGAGAAATAGACAAATGCACAATTATAGTTGGGAATTTCAATAGTGCTCTCTCAATTAACTAAACAGTAGAGAATAAATCAGTAAAGATATAAAGGATATAGAACTTTCAACACTATCAAATTGAGCTAAATGACATTAATAGAACATTACCTTCAAAAACAATACATATTATTTTCAAATGCACATGGAACATTTACCAAAATACATCATGTTTTGTGCCACAAAAGAAGTTTCATTAAATTTGAAAGGATTCAACTCATTTAAATAATGTTCTATGGCCACAATGGTATAAAATTAGACATCGGTAATAGATAAACATCTGGAATTTTCCCATGTATTTGGAAACTAAAGTAATACAAAGCAAAATCTCACTTGGAGTCAAAGGAGAAAGAAATTAAAAAAAATATATACCACAATTTAGGAAATACCTTTAAAACATTATATGGCAAATTATATATATATATATATATACATATATATATGTATATATATAAAGATTTTTATTTATTTATTTGACAGAGACATAGTGAGAGAGGGAACACAAGCAGGGGGAGAGGTAAAGGGAGAAGCAGGCTTCCTGCCGAGCAGGGAGCCTGATGTGGGGCTCCATCCCAGGACCCTGGGACCATGACCAGAGCGAAAGGCAGACACTTAACAGAGCCCCCCAGGCACCCCAATATAGCACATATATATAACACAAAATAACTTTTAAAGATTTACTTTAGAGAGAGAGTGCATGCATACACATGCACACGTGCGTGAGTTGGGGAAGAGGCAGAGGGAGAGAATATTCAAGCAGACTCCCTGCTAAGCTTGATCACAATCCATGAGATCATGATCTGAGCCAGAACCAAGAGTCAGATGCTTAACCAACTGAGCCACCCAGGCACTCCAATGAATTCTGCTTTTAATTTCAGAATGAGAATAAGGATAGCAAATGCAATTTTTTAAAAAAAGCATAAGAAAATATTAGAGTCAAAAATCAATAAAAGAGAGCACAGAATAACAAGAAAAAAATAAATTCTAGATAAAATTTGATGAAAATATCCATTCAATTCTTACATATATGCAGATGTTAAGAAAAAAAACAAAACAAAACATTAAGGGGTGCCTGGTTAAAGTTAAAGTTTAAATGTCTGACTTCAGCTCAGAAGATATTTGCAAATGACATATCAGATAAAGGGCTAGTATCCAAAATCTATAAAGAACTTATTAAACTCAACACCCAAAGAACAAATGATCCAATCAAGAAATGGGCAGAAGACATGTAGAGACATTTTTCCAAAGAAGATATCCAAATGGCCAACAGACACATGAAAAAGTGCTCAACATTGCTCAACATCAGGGAAATCCAAATCAAAACCTCAATGAGATACCTCCTCACATCAGTCAGAATGGCTAGAATTAACAAGTCAGGAAACGACAGATGTTGGCAGGGATGCGGAGAAAGGGGAACCCTCCTACACTGTTGGTGGGAATGCAAGCTGGTGCAGCCACTCTGGAAAACGGTATGGAGGTTCCTCAAAAAGTTGAAAATAGAGCTACCCTGCAACCCAGCAATTGCACTACTGGGTATTTACCCCAAAGATACAAATGTAGGGACCCGAAGGGGTATGTGCACCCCGATGCTTATAGCGGCAATGTCCACAATAGCCAAACTATGGAAAAAGCCAAGATGTCCATTGACAGATGAATGGATAAAGAAGTGGTATAGAGAGAATATACTATGGAATATTATGCAGCCATCAAAAGGAATGAAATCTTGCCATTTGCAACAACGTGGATGGAACTGGAGGGTATTATGCTGAGCGAAATAAGTCAATCAGAGAAGGATTAGGAAGAATTAGGAATTCTTAATCTCAGGAGCAAACTAAGGGTTACTGGAGTGGGGGGGGTGGGAGGGATGGGGTGGCTGGGTGATAGATATTGGGGAGGTTATGTGCTATGGTGAGCACTGTGAATTGTGGAAGACTATTGAATCACAGACCTGTACCTCTGAAACAAATAATATATGTTAAAAAAAGTAAGAAAAGAAGAAGATAGCAGGAAGGGAAAAATGAAAGGGGGAAATTGGAGGGGGAGACGATTGGACTCTGAGAAACAAACTGAGGGTTCTAGGGGAGAGGGGAGTGGGGGAATGGGTTAGCCTGGTGATGGGTATTAAAGAGGGCACGTACTGAATGGAGCACTGGGTGTTATACACAAACAATGAATCATGGAACACTACATCAAAAACTAATGATATAATGTATGTTGACTAACATAACATAATAAAAAAAAAAAATCAATCATTGTAATTCATCATTTGTATTAGTTTGCCAGGACCACCATATCATAATACAAGATTTGGAGGTTTAAATACAGAAATTTATTTTCTCACAGCTCTGGAGATTGGACATCTAAGATCAAAGTGTCAGTATGTTTGGCTTCAAGACCTTTCTGTTCGGCTTGCAGATGGCCACTTGTCACTATGTCCTCAAACGGTCTTTCCTCTCTGTATAGGTATTCTTGTTTTTTCCTCAGTGATCTATTCTCTTTGCCTTATAAGGACACCAATCAGATTGGATGAGGGCCTACCCTAATGGCCTCATTTTAACTTAATCACCTCTAAAAGGCCCCATCTCCCAACACAGTCACATTTTAAGATACTGGGGTTAGGACCCCCACATATGATATTTGGGGGGGACAGAATTAGTCCATAACTCCATTTTAACATTTTTTAAATGCACCACATTGTCATCTCAGCACGCACACACACACACACACACACACACACACACATCAGAATTCAAATTCTAGTCCTCATAAAACCTCTCAGCAAGCTTAGAAGGAAGTTCCTTAACCTATATAGTTATTATATTAAATCATGAAAAACCAATTGCTTTCTCTTTCAAATTAGGAACATGATCCAGCATGTTTACTCTTTTTAATTCTATATACCATTGCACTAGAAGCTCTAGTTAGGGCACTGAAGAAAGAAAAAGGAATAAAATGCATCATATTGAAAAGGAGTAAAACTTTTTATTCACAAATGACATAATTATCAATATAGAAATTTCATTGAAATCTACAAAAAAAAGTTACTAGAGTAAGTAGATTTAACAAGGTTGCTGGATACAAGATCAATATGCAAAAATCACTTGTATTTCTTTATACTAGTAACATAAAATTTGAAAATGAACACACACACACACACACACACACACACACACACAGAGGAATATTACTCAGCCGTAAAAAAGAATGAAATCTTGCTATTTGCAATGACATGGATGGAGCCAGAGCATATCATGCTAAGCAAAATAAGTCAGTCAGAGAAAGACAAATACCGTATGATTTCACTCATATGTGAGTTTCAGAAATAAAACAAATGAACATGGGTTTAGGGCAAAGAGGCAAACCATGAAACAGACCCTTAACTATAAAGAAAAAAACTGATGGTTGCTGGTAGAAGGGAAGTGGGCGAGGGGATGGGCTGAATGGGTGATGGGTATTAAGGAGTGCACTTGTTATGATGATCACTGGGTGTTGTATGTAAATGGTGAATCACTAAATTCTACACCTGAAACTAAAGGAAAAAAAAAAAAAGCAATAACAAAAACCACTTATAAGCACATTAAAAATAGGAAATAAAAAAGTTACCAAAGATGTGGAAACCACTATAAACTATAAAACACTCATAAGAGAAATTAAAGAAGACCTAAACAGAAATACATGTTCATGAGTCTGAACATTCAATATTTTTATAATATTTAATCTCTGCAAATTAACAATTAGATTCAATGTAATACTATTTAACATCCAAATAGTCATTTTTTTAAAAATTGGAAGTTATTCTAAAATTAATAAATTCAAATAGCCTAGAATAATGAAACAACTCCGAAATAGAATAAATTTGATTTTTCTACCTGATTTCAAGATTTATTTTAATGCTACAACAGTCAATAGATGGCTTAAGGTAAGCAAATAGAATAAAACAGAACTGTGTGTCCAGAAGTAGTCCCACACATATGGAAAATTTATGTCTGTCAAAGGCATAAAGGCAATTAAGAGGAGGAAAGTCTTCAAATCATGCTGGAACATTTGGATATTCATATACAAAAAAAGTAAACTTGGATCCATTCTTCACAACATGGCAAGAATTAACTCAAAATATCATAGACCTAAATATTAAACTAAAGCTATACAATTTCTAGAGAACATCTTTGAATCTAAAGAGCATTTTAGGAGAACATTTTTATAACCCTGGTTTACACATTTTTTTTTTTTTAGTTATGACACCAAAAGCATTATTTATAAAAAAACAACAAATTATTAAATTGGATCTCATCAGATAAAAATTTCTGCTATTTAGAAGTTACTATTAAGACTATATAAAGATAAACCACACATTGGGAAAAAATATTTGTAAAGCACATATCTAAAGGACTTCTATTTAGAATATATAAAGTATACTCCAAAATTAATAAGAAAATTAATAATCCAACAAAAATACAGCCAAAAGATCTGACCAGCCATATTAGTACAGAAGATGGTAAATAAATGCATGAAGAGCTCAACAGCACTAGTCATTAAGGAAATGGAAAATTAATTCATAATGTGATACTACTACAGATCTATTGGAAAGATAACATTTAAGAATACTGATCTATTGGTAGGTATGATGTGGAGGAATTGAAATTCTTATTCACAGTGGTAGGAATGTAAAGTAATGCAACCATTTTGAAAATTTGTTTGTTATTGTCTTAAAAGTTATATTCTTACCTATTATATGATCCAGACAGTCCACTCCTATGTATTACCCAATGGAAATGAAGGCATATATTCAGACAAAAACTTGAACATGAATGTGCATAGCATCTTTATTTGTAAAATCTGGGGAAAAAAAAAAATCAAATGTCCTTCATCAAGTAAATGAATAAACAAATGTGGTAAACCCATAGAATGTAGTAGTATTCAAAAATTTTTTAAAAAGTAATGAGCTATTTATAGGGGCTGCAATGAGGAGAATTTCAAATAGTTTTGTTAGTGAAAGAGACCAGACAAAAGAGTACACATTTTTTCTGTTTTCCTTTTTTTTTTTGAGTAATAAAAAAGGAATATTTTGATAATTTGCTACATATTGTCTATGTCCTTAAAGAGGAAAAGAAACTTTAAAGATATTCCCATTACTAATAAACTAAAACTTGCCAACACTATAAAAATACTTGCATGGTGTTAACCCTAAATATTTATACTATTAAGAATGCACATTTTTTATTCCATTTATATAAACTAATATATACTGATACAAATCTTACCCGTGCCTGCCTGGAGGGGTTCTATGCTGTAGCCTGAGGTGTTCCCAATACTCAGAAAGGAGTAGAAGAGGCTGGAAGAAAATTGCTACTGGCTGAAAACTTCTCATGAGTCAGCCTAGGGTTAGTTTTTTTGCTTTCTTTTACATCACTACAGCAGAAACATAGAAGCAGAGAAAGAGCTTTTCCTAATGTTTGAATCGCCATTACTTCCATGACCTTCAAATCTTATCTCACCACAAAGAATTGGGCAAACTATAATCCAACTAAGCAATAAGACAAAACAGAGTTGAGGACATAAGGGGACACGGTAACGAGAATAGGAGATTTACTGGGTTGGAGTGTTGGTACATCATTATCACAATTTTGCTGTTTTAATCCCAGGACCAGAATGATAAGGAAATTCAGAAAAAATTTATGTATCATTTAAATATCTTTAAGGGTGGAGTCCTGGCTGGCCAAAAGAGAGAATAATCCAATTCAAATATGAAATATTTTGCTTTAAAATGATTAAAAACATCAAGAATAAAGACATATAAAAGTTGGGGAAGTGGTAATGGGGAATAGATAAAAGAATAGAATATTGTTGAAACTGGGTGATGCATGCATGATTTTAAAGAATATTTTCATTAAACATTTTTAAAAATAATTAAACTGGTAATTAAGAGTTAAGTGAAGGAATTTGTTATTTCAGAATGAAATTTTAGATGAATCAGTCAGAAGAAATAGGTCATGATGCAAATTGAACTCAGACAATAGTTTTGTAGTCAATCCGATTTGAAAATACATGCTTGAAATACCCCTGCTTACATAGAAAATGTTAGAGTAACTGTGAAAATATGTATCTTTGAAGCCTAATAAGTGCATCACACTATCTGGCTAGTTAGCTGATTAACAAGCCCTCCTTTGTTCAGGGTGCCAACCTCTGCTCCCTTGAAATGATCAAGCTCTTTACTTACATACTTTTAATCCCGAAAACCTTATTAATAAATAGGATAACAAAATAAATCATTCCCATAGTGTTAGCAATTCTGTATTCAAGAGAAATCTGTTTAAATTTGTTATACAACATAATAGTAACTTAGTAAATTTAGAGGATCTTATACATTTTCAGATTGTTTTTAATATTTTATTATTTATTTTATTTATTTATTTATAGCAAGCACATGAGCAGGGGGAGGGGCAGAGGAAGACAGAGAAAGAGAATCTCAAACAGACTCCATGCTGAGCTCAGAGCCCCCAAAATGGGCTCCATCCCATGACCCTGAGATCATGACCTTAGCCGAACTAAATATTTGGATGCTTAAACGCCTGTCACCCAGGCAGCCCTTTTAGTTTTCAGATTTTAATGTGAAATGTGGAATTCTGTATTTTTTTTTTTAAAGAGAAAGCATTTGAAAGATGCTTTTTTTAGAGAAAGCATTTGAAAGATGTTTTTTTTTTTAAAGAGAAAGCATTTGAAAGAAAGATGCATTTCTTTTTTTTTTTTAAGATTTGAACTTGAAATGTGTAAGATAATTTATTTGATTAGTCTGTAAATAGTCCTGGACTATTTAAACTTTAAATTCATTGTATTTATAAATTCAATGTATTAAGCTTAAGAGATGTTTAATCACTACAAAAGTTTTACTAGCTTGTCGTACAAAATTGAACTTTTTTAAGAGATATTTATTTGTTTGTTTGTTTATTTGACAGAGAGAGACACAGAGAGAGAGGGAACACAAGCAGGAGGAGTGAGAGAGGGAGAAGCAGGCTTCCTGCTGAGCAGGGAGCCCAATGTGGGGCTTGATCCCAGGACCCCGGGATCATGACCCGAGCTGAAGGCAGACACTTAATGACTGAGCCACCCAGGTGCCCCCCAAATTGAGCTGTTTGAAAGAAAATTCAATATATTAAATTTTAAAGTTTGAACTATGAGGAAGTTTAAGTTGTCAATTTAGAATTATCTAAAGGAATTTAATCTGCTTAACTTGAGGTAAGCAAACGTGAATAGGACAAAATATAGTTGTCATTAAATTTGTAAATATGATATAATTTATAAGCTGAATTTAAATGCTTAAAGTATCTAATTCTGGAGTTGTTGTAATAAACATTATTTTAAAACTTGAGTAACTTTCATTCTAATCTCTACAGAAAATTAACCTAAGATTTCAAAAATCTCAAAATAAAATGGCCGCTATATGAAAAACAATGTATCTCCAAAGAGAAAAAATGTATTTTTAAAAGGAATCAACAACAAACTGGCATAAGGCCAAACTTAATTTCTAGATCAAGAAATGTTTTGTTAAACCAGGGAAAAAACTCAGGTGGAAGGGAAATGATGGAAGATGAAATTAGGGCAGAAAATATGTAGAATTGGGGACGTGGGTAAACATGAGAGGTTATTAGGAGGAAAATCAATAGCCTAAGTTAGGAATTAGGTTGAAGGGGTAGGAAAGGTTAAATTCAGTTTCTCAATATTGAGCTTGGGGTGGATCAGTGTTCAGGGCTCAGAGAAGATACCAGAGCTAGAGATATAAAAGGAGACTATTTAGATATGGGTGTTTACCCAAGTAAATGAACCTACCTAGGAGACATTGTATACATTGAGAAGAAAGTTCAAGGCAAAAATCACAAAGAACCCAAACATTAATGCCTGAGTAAATGAAGTTGTGATAGCAAAGAAGACAGAGTTTGACCATAGTGTTAGGAGGAAAATTAGGAAAACTTTGTAAGGGAATCCAATAGAAGCAAGAGTTTTGCTGCAAATATTCCTAAGAAGTCAGGCAAACAAAGAACTCTTATGAAATACTAAATACAAAGCCATAAAAGTACTGTTCACTGGCAACCTTAATAAGACTATAAATCGGGTTGAAATCAGATCAGGGGGTGTCAGGGAAGTTAATGAAAGAATAAATTCATCTATAATGGGAAGAAGACAGGTTGGGCAAAAGGAGGACAATGTGTGATCAATATTGTTTGTTTGGTATTTTTAAGATAGGAGATCCTCTTCTGGGAGGGAAATGGAGATATTGAATGTACGAGTGAAAGTACTGAATTTCAAATTCTTTTTTTTTTTTTTTTAAGATTTTATTTATTTATTTGACAGAATGAGACACAGCAAGAGAGGGAACACAAGCAGGGGGAGTGGGAGAGGGAGAAGCAGGCTTCCCGCGGAGCAGGGAGCCCGATATGGGGCTCGGTCCCAGGACCCCGAGATCATGACCTGAGCTGAAGGCAGACGCTTAACTGACTGAGCCACCCAGGTGCCCCTGAATTTCAAATTATTGAGGTGACAATAAGAACTATAATCTAGGGCGCCTAGGTGGCTCAATTGGTTAAGCAACTGCCTTCAGCTCAGGTCATGATTCTGGAGTCCCAGGATCGAGTCCCACATCCGGCTCCCCGCTCAGTAGGGAGTCTGCTTCTCCCTCTGACCCTCCCCCCTCATGCTCTCTCTCTCCCATTCTCTCAGATAATAAAAAAATCTTAAAAAAAAAAAAAAGAAAAACTATAATCTACTGTCGAGTTTAAAACAATCACCTAAACTATTTGGAGGAACACCTCCTGTATTGTACCAGATAATAAACTGTAGACATATGGAGATTGGTAGAAGGCATTCTCATCTTAAACCTGCATGGAGAGGACCCAGTGGAATAAGGTCAGGTATTTATAAGTAATGCAAAAATTTATAAGTCATTGTTTTGGTAAATTAGGCATTAAATTTGAACACAAAATTTTAGTGGTATGCACTATAGAAATAAAGTGTCAAACTGTTGCAGTTATATTTGAAGTATTGACTTTGTATTTATGTTTGAAAAATATCCTTTATTTCTGACTATAACAAAGCACAGAAATAAACATAGATTCTTCCACAGTTAGTGTTTTTGCTATGCAGGGCAATTGATTTGCTAATTTAGGTTGCTAATGGATGAATGTCCTATAAACATTTTCCTGGATAAGACATGAAGAAAAGATTGACAGAAGATCTATCCATGAACTAATGAAAAGGAAAAATTATTTATGATTTTCCTTTTAACTGAAGAAGTCAAATTTTTTTTCTAAGAGAGACATACGTTTGAATTGACAATTTTAGAGATTAGAATGGGAGCAGGGCCTTGCTGAAAAGGCATTAAAAAAAAAATCTGTCCACAAATCAGGACATTAAGAAACAGTGGGACAAAATTATCAGAAGAAAAGTTATCTATATAATGTAAGAAGCCATTCAAAGAACTGACCTATGTCTTTTGTGGAAGAGAGGCAGTTTCTACGAATTTAGCAGATGTTAATTGTTAGGAATGAGGGAAAGATTGGTGGGGGGAGAGAGTCTAAACAATGGCAGGGTCACAAAGCTTTATATTTTATTGTGCTGGTGGTGTTTGTCGATTTGTTTTTCTAGAAAGTAGTAAATAATTGAGCTAGAGGCTATAATGGAAAGCCTTACTTGGGGGGCAGAGAACGAAATGGTGTCTCTAAGGAAGAAACAGTTTTCATTTACGAAAGAAGGAACAGGAGTTCCTTCATGAGGGGGTGATGAACTCAGTGAAAGTGCAATATAGAAGTATTTGGGAGGTAGTGGCTAAACAGAGGTCATTATTCAGATACAGGATAGTTCAAAAGATGTAATCCCCAAACTTAAGTTTTGAACACTAACTTATGAAAACTGGAATAAGTGACCTAAGGATCTGTTTTAAAGTCTTTCTTTGAGGTCTACATTAGTTTTTTTTTTTTTTTTTTTAATTGCTGAGTAACAAATTAGCACTAACCTAGTGACTTAAAACAATCCATTTATTAACTCACATTTCTGTAGGTCAGAAATCCAAGCGAGCTTGATTGTTGTCTGCTTAGGATCTCATAAAACCAAATTCAGCGTCTCAGGCAGGCTAGGTTCCTATCTGGAGTATCTTGAGAAGAATTTGCTTCCAAACTCATTCAAGTTGTTGGTAGAATCCAGTTCCTCAGAGTTGTAGGACTGAGGGCCTGCTTTTTTCACTAGCTTTCAGTCAAGGGGTACTCTGTTTCTAAAGGCTAGCAGCCAGAGTTCCTTTTTATAGTGCTTCTTCCATCTTCAAAGCCAACAAAAGCACATTAAATCATTCTTGTTCTTTGAATCTCTTTTCCTTCTGTGACCAGTTGGAGATAGTTCTCTGCTTTTAAGAGCTCACGTGATTAGATCAAGCCTACCAGATATTCTACTTTTCTTAAAGCCACCTGTGCCATATGATGTAACATAATCACCAGACTGATATGTCATCACATTCTCAGTTTCTAGGGATCAGAGTGGGATACCCTTGGGGGGCATTTTACAAAATTCTGCCTACCATAAAATTTTTGAGGAAGGTAGGCCCTGGGCTTGGAGTCTGAACTTGGAGGATAGCTCATCTAAATCAACAGGCTTAACCTGGAGTGCACATCAGAATTACTCTACTTAGGCATGGGCTCTTCCCCAGAATAATCAAATTAGAATTTCTGAGCATGTGGACTACGGGTCAGTACAAAGCTTCCCAATCACCCTAATTGTGATGGTGGTCTCTGCAGTTGCAGGTTAACTTAGTGCAATATCTTTGGTGGCAACACCAGAAACAGCTTGAGCTAACTGACACCAGATATTCTAAATCTTATTTGACTCTAATTAATGCTTTCCTGGTGTCTCTAATTTCAAAGATTCTGAGAGTTCTAATTAAGTTGAATATTTGTGTGCACATTATGGCCCACATGTGAACAATGCACTTTGCACAGAGGAATTAATCTACAGATGGACAAGTAGGTCTTGCCAAATTTGGAGAATCATTTAAAAACATTCAAAAACTGCTGAAGCATTAAATCACTTTCAAGGGTGGCTTATGCAATAAAAGTATCAGATCTCTGAGTGAGACAGTGGATTCACTAAAGATACCTATAAATCATGTAGGTATTAGGGATATTATTTGATATTTTAGAAAGGCATATATAAGCCTTTGTAAAATTGAAAGGCTAATTTATTTTTTTTCTGGAATTACGTTCATGTCAAGTCAAAACTTATTATTGTAATAACTCTTAATAATTCCAGATTATTCCCCAAATTTGAATTAAGTCCATCTGATCATTCATAGATAATGTATTTATTTTAAAGTGACTGATTTTTGGAGAAATTTCTAGAACTCACAATGGCTCTAACTTATCAAAAAATTAAATATATTGAATACATTAATATTTGCATCCTGAATATATTTGAATTTGGAGCATTGTCCCACATGAAAAATAGATAACTGACCTTTCTAAATTTTGAAATATTACTCTAAACTTCCGAAAAATTAAAAGACAATTATTGTCCTCAAGGGCTTCACAGTCTAATGTGGGGGGGGCAGAAATGCAAATGAACAATAACAATAGTGAAAACGGAGTGATCTTGGTCAAAGAGTTCATAAGCATTAAGTAGTTAAATCCTTATGCTTTGTTAGTACCTTTTTTTAATCCATTTTGCAGACTAGAAAATAAGTCCAGAAAGTTTCAAAAATTTGGCTAAGATCACACAACATCTTAGTCACTGTGGGGCTAAGATTTTAATTCAGGCAAGCAGGTTGCAGAAAGCATCCCCTTAGCCACTTTTCACCATAGACCCCTACAGTGCTAGAATTAGCTCTAACAAAACTACAGTGTGGAACAAAATGTTTGCAGCCCACATGCAAAATGGAATTACTCATTTTTATTTGGAAGCTGACATTTGAATTGAAGGTAGAATTTCACCAGGTATAAAAATTGAGGAGGCAGAGTATTCAAGACATTGGCAAGATCATGAAGTCTTAATGAGTAGTTTGAAACACTAAAACTACATTACTATCTTTCTTTCAGAAATCTCAAAATGGTGTTCATTATCTGCTGCCTTCATTATTTCATGTCTTACCTATTCTTAAGATATTTTAATTTTCCTTTTAACCATTCCATAGAAATATTTTCTCTACATCATTTTTCTCTATTGAAATTACTATGTAAAAGCATATGAAATTATGTTGTCAAATTATTTTACACAAAATTGTATGTATTTGCATATCTACCATAAGCATGCAAGGAAACCAAACACAAGCATTTAAAAAACTATTTCATTATGTAAAGTTACTAACTGGTATCTTATTTTGATAAATTTTCTTAGAATGGAAGTTTTTCAACATAATAAAGGACATCTACATAAACTACAACTAACATATCTAATAGTGAAATATTGAACACTTTCCCATTATAATTGGAAACAAAAAGTATGTTAATTTTTACCACTTCTATTCAAAATCTTACTGGAGTATGTAATTGGTATAATAAGGAAAAAATATATAAAGTTTCAAAAGTGAGAAGTAAAATTACCTTTATTCACAACTGACATAAATGTTTACATACATCATTCTGAAGAATCTCAGGATACATAAAAAGTAGAATAATTAGGGGCTCTTGGCTGGCTCAGTAGGTAGAGCATGCAACTTGATCTGAATTTGAGCCCCATGTGGAATGTAGAGATTACTTAATTTTTTTTAAGTAGAACTAATTAGTGAATTTATCAAAGTATTATGATAAAGGCCCAATATACAAAAATCCATTTTCTTTATTGCATTTTTATAGAAAACTATCAGATTTTATGATAAAATGAAAAATAAACAATATTATCCAAAAAAAAACCATAAAATAGTGTAATGGGTTAAATTGTAGTCCCCCAACAAAGATACGTCCTTATTCAAATCCCCAGAACCTGTGAATGTTACATTTTTTGTAAAAAAGGTGTTTGCAGTTGGAAGTGAATTAAGGATCTCAAAATGAGATTATCCTGGATTACCCAGGTGACCTAAACACGCTGATAAATGGATAAATGTCTGTATAAGAGAAGTACAGAGGAAAATGAAAGCAGATTGGAACGATGCTCCCATAAGCCAAAGAATGCTGACAGCCAACAGAAACTGGAAGAGGCAAGGAATACAATCTTCCCTAGAGCTACCAGAGAGAGTGCAGGCTGCAGACATTTTGATTTTAGACTTCTGGCCACCAGAGCTATGAAATACAAATTTCTCTTACCTTAAGACAATGAATTTATAGAGTAATTTACTACAGCAGCTCAAGAAACCAATATACTTAGTAATTCATTTAATAAAATGGATGCAAAATATACATTGAAAATTATAAAATGTTGTAGAGGGAAATTAAAGAGTAATAATTTGAGTGAAATCTCAAATTGAAATATTCGATAGTCATCATTGTCCACAAATTTCAGAAAATGATTTACAGATTCAATTAACTTCAAAAATCCCTAGTGTTTTTTTCTCTCCAAATTCACAAGTTTATTTTATAATTTATATGAAAATTGATATAAAAAAGAAGAGAAAAGAAAAGAAAAGAAGAAAAGGACTTGAACAAAAAGCCACCTCTCCCCCAGTCAGCTAAGATGAAAGCTTAAGGTCTTTTCAAGTCTTTCTGAGCAAGCATCTTGTGTGTGTGTAATTCTCCATATACATAGCTGCATTTGAATGTCTTACTTCCCCAAAGAGTTTCCCCACAGCTTCTCTTCAGCTTCTTAGATGATCTATTGTATGTCTCCACCTGTATTCTCTTATCCCAGTCTGTGGATCTTTGTCTCCCTGCAGGGGTCTCAAGGAGCACCCACTGCTTCCCTCTGTCTGACATATAGGTTACACCACCTCCCCAAACCTCTTTGCCTGAACTCTAAGTTAGACGAAAGACAGCCCAGTCCTTCCAGCAGTCCCCAGACAGATATGAATATTACAAATAATGTCTTCTCTGGCCCTTCCATTCAGACCAGGATATTGGGAACTAAGCTGGTGCCTCATCTAGAATGAGACACTACCATGCTGGGAAGGTGGAACAAGTTAGTAATAATGACTTGAAATCTCCTACTATCTTGAATGTGGCTTTTTCTTGAGTGGGTGTTCACGTGTTTGCTGTAGACCTTTGTTTTCCAGAGCTTTTATAAAGTTATTTTAGCCAGTCTTTAGTTCAGTAGTTTTTGTTTATTTGGTTTTGTTTTTGTTCTCTTTTTTGTTTGTTTTTAAATGTGCTGGTGGGGTATGAAGACTTGGAGCTTCCTAATTCACCATTTTCCTGATGTAACTCTGGCAATCTGATTTGTAATATTCTGTGTTTAACCTAAGACTTCTTGATATAATTTATTTCTCAGCAAATGTTGAAAATTATTTTAATGCACTGTAACCATCATTTATTTAATAGCTATCAGGATCTATACCAACATTACTACGATTTCTTTCCTTTCAATTCTTGGATGAAAAAAAGATGGAGGTACAAATAGTTAAAGCAGGTTTTTCTAACATTAACTTTCTCTGTTACTAACTCTGATACTGGAATTATTCTTTATGTATATTTCATAGGATTATTGTATCAGTGCCATGATTCTTGAAATGAAGTTCAGTGCATAAGGTATTGCAACTATTCAATAATTTTAAATTGCTACTGTTATTTTTATATGGCTATATGGTAAAGGTTCCAGATTTTAAAGTCAATTTGGTTTCAAAGTATGGGCTTTTACTACACTATAGTTTGGCCAATATTTAATATAATGTTGAGACACATAATATTATCCTCTATGATAGTAAAACGATATTAATGTAGTAAGAGGTGGCACCCATGTTGATGCCAAACACTGGTAAACATAACCCTCAATTTTTATTCCCACTTGTGTGCCATTATCAATAAATTTCAATAAAAGAAATTTCAAAAGAACTTTTTTTGGGGGGGGCTGGGAAAAAATAAGGTAGAAATTTCTTTAAAATACTATGATTTCCACAGGTATATTTTCTGAGAAATATTATGAACATTATCATTTTAATTTTTCCTAAGCTGAACATTTCTTGTAAGCAAGCTATAATTCTGTCAAATAGAAAATATGTTGACTAGTCTTACTATATTTTGCATAAATAGAATCCATGTCTTTCCTAACTCACCATGGCATTTAAAACGCTACAAACATTTTTAAAAAGTAAAACAAAGAGAAATATAAACATGTTTAATACATACACCTTGAAATGCAAATAAATTTTGCGTAAATGGGCAAACTATACTGCATGCTAGTACTTTCATTTATTTTAGCATATTTTGAAGTTATAAAATTAGATGTTTTCTATATTCTAGACATGTGAGTAAAATAGACATACAAACACAAATCTTTTCAAATCAACTTTTATATGCAATAGTACACTTTGGCATTTAAAACTAAAATAAATAGGATTCAAATGAATTAAGTTCTAATTAATACATATAATACCTCAACCTACTTCTATCAGAAACATTTGTTAAATAAATGGTTGCTTAAAAATCTTCAGATAAACAGAGAACATTATTTTTATGTTGGCTTAGACTTTAGGAATGCCATTAAAATTAATTCAGATTATGAAATTGAATTAATTGTGAAACTGAGTCATAACTGTTTTTTCTTTTTGTTAGATGGTACAAAAGAGGAGCTGTTTATTATAGGGAAATGGAAGAATGGGCAGTAGTTACTAACAGTTAGAAGTGGCATTTAAGATGATAGCCCAATTCTCTCTGGGCTCAACAATTGAGTGACCCCCCTAAATTTCTCATATTGTCATCAGATACTGGGTTGTATTCCAAAACGTGAATCTTTCAGTAAAGATTTATTTTTTTCTATCAAAGTACTGTATTTTTAAGTACTCTATTTTTAAGTGTTCTTTTACTTCCATTTTTTTCTGGAATTGTCAGGGAATAAACATACTTGATATGTAAATAAATATTAAAAGATTAACAACCAGCTGTACTTTTTTGTCCCCTGTCCCTCTTTCTTAAATCCAGTGCAAAAAGACTTTGTCCCCATCACTCTATTAAGTATATATATGGCAAGTTCACAGAATATCCCCAAGTGACAATGATCAGTTCCTGGTTTTCATCTTACTTGATTTTCAGTGGTATTTGGCATGATTGATCAGTCCTATTTTCCTTAAATACTTTCTCACTTGGCCTCCAGTAGAGGTACTCTACTAGATTTCTTTTTACTTCTCAAGTCATTCTTTATATTTCTAATTTTCTGGATATTCCTCCTTGTCTCAAACTCTAAATGTTAGTGTACTCCATGGCTTAGTCTTTCTATCACTTCTTCATCTATAGTATACTAAAGTATTCACGTCAAGTTCCCTGACTTTAAATAGCATATATTCATAGATTTCCAAATCCTTTTCTCAACCTTCAGTTACCAGTTTTGGGTGTCTATGTGTAACTACCTGTGAAGCACAGCGCATATCAATAATATAGATGGCTCTACATTTAAAATATAACTTGAATGTAACTATACATCACCATGTTTATATGTATAGTCCTTGTCCAAGACCCCATCTCCTTTTACCTAAATATTGCAATATCCTCCTAACTAGTCTCCTTGCTTACACTAATAATTCCATGTAGTCTATCCTCCAAGGTCAGCAAGAATACTATAAATTAGTAAACCATATTGCATTATTTTTCTGCTTAATGTATTCTAGTGGGTTTCTATAATGTGAGGACAAAAATCCGAGTACTGTGAGGCCTAAGATGATATGACCTGTATTAGTTTCCTATTACTGCTATAAAAAAGTATCCCAAAATAATGACTTAAGCAATACAAATTTATTATCTTATAGTCCTAAAGATCCAAAATTAATCTCCCTGGGCTAAAATCAAATTGTCTGAAGGGCTATGTTCCTTCTGGAGGATCTAGGAGAGAATACATATTCTTGCCTTTTATGGTTTCTCTTGGCTGTCCACATTCCTTGGCCTGTAGCCTCCTTCCATTTTCAAAGCCAGCAATAGCCAGTTGAGTCTTTCTTATTTTGTATCACTCTGACACTGACTCTCCCACATCACTCTTTTACTTAGAAGGACCTTTGTGATCACATTGGGACCATCCAGATAATCCAAGACAAATTCCTCATCAAAGTCAGCTAATGAGCAACTATAATTCTATGTGCAATCTTAATTCCCCTTTCCATGTGACATAACTTATTCACAGGTTCCAGGAATTAGGATGTGGACATATTCATGGGCCCATGATTCTGACTAGCACATGGTCCTTGGCTACATCTTCAAACTTCTATTCTAAAATACTCCTTGTCCTTTATTCCATGTATTCATACAAATGGCCTTTATCTTCTTCTAACATGTCGAATTTGTTCCCATGTTAGGGCACATAAATTTTTGGTTCTTTCTACTTGAAATAGCCTTCTCATAGGTTTTCAAATGACTTTTCTCCCATTGATTCAGATTCTTTTCAAATTTACATCTTGAGAAGTTTTCCTTCATCATTCTACTTATAATTATCTTCTACCCCTTCAATCTTTTCTCAATTAACCTTTTTAAAATTATTTATATAACCTGTATCTATCAGTATCTATCATTACACTGTATTTTTATATCGTACTCTGTATGTGTGTACAATTTTTTCTAAGTCCCAAATTAGAATATAAACTCATTGAAAATAATAAATAGTTCTGTATTTTTTATCAACATATCCTCGGTAATTAAAACAGTGTTTGGCACATGGTAGGTACTCAATAAACATTTATTGAAAAATATATATATATATCTTTAAAGAATACTTTGTAATTATAGACTACCAGTTGTTAATCCACATTATTTTTTATACCCTTTGAGTAGAAAAAAAAAATCCAAATATGACAAGCTTATTGAAATACTAGAATTGGGAGACTAATACTTGAGTTGTTCAAATTTACATCAATTTATCTCTGGGATGTGACTCAAATTCCTTACTTTTGGCATCTCACAAAATTTTAAATATAATACATATTATATTTGAAGCCCTGCTAATGCTGATTTCTATTTGATATGACATATTCAAATTTGTGTGAGAGGCTCTCACTCCTCATCTTATCACTAAAAGGATATAGCAATTAATATATAATAATTTTAGAAAAGCCTTAGCTCAAACGAAGAAGGAAAACATTAAGAAATCAGACAGAAACGCAGAAATCATGGTATCATAGTCAAGATTTATGAGTAGGACTTAATTCCAGAAAAATCACAGGTAAATCAGAACTAGAGAAAGATCTAAACAACTGTAACTAATGATGTTAGCATCTGCATAGGGACAAGAAACAAGTACTTTATCTTTTGCTATAAATTCTGCATCTGTGTTATCACATAAAGATAGTAGCTATAAAAAGCTGGCATATCATCAAAATGAAATTCAGAATTCCTTGTTTTATCCTAGAAGACTGCTAACAATTCAGAATTATAAAGAAGTAAAGAGACACTGAGAAGTCAGAGCCCTAAATATACATCATGTTTGGGAATGGATTATAAATTCATATTACTGAAGGATGCAGGAACTCCAGATGAATTTACATGACAACATGTTGTGAACTTGTAAACTTACTAATTCCTGATTAGTGCAAATATGAACTCAAGGAACTTGGATAAATGAGAAAGTACATTGCAATAAATTTGAACTCAATGTGTAATAATAATGACAGCAGCAGCAGCATAGAGTCAGGTTATTCTAGAAACTATATATATTTATACATATTTCATCACAAGAATGAACAATAATGGATATTTGAAAGTTATTGAAATAAACATTTTCAAAATATTCACAGATATAAAAACAGCAAACCCTGGGGAAGGTAGAGAGTCTGATTTCCAGTTACCACATTATTAAATGTTCAGTTTTTAACAACCACAAGGTGTACAAAGAAAAGGCAAGTGTGGACCATTCGAAGGGAAAAAAATCAACAGAAACTGTTCCTGGGGAAGGTCTGATGGCAGATATACTAGACAAAAACTTTTAAACAATTATCTTAAAGATGCTAAAAGACTTATAGGAAGATGAAGAGAAGAGAAAGTCAAGAAAACAACATATGAACAAAATGGAAATGTCAATAAAGAGACAGAAAACCTAAAAAAGAAGCCAAAAAGAAATTTGGGAGCTAAAAATTCAATAACTAAAACAAAAAATTTACTAGAGGAATTCAAAGTCAGAGTAGAGTAGGCATGAAAAAGAATCCACAAACTTGATGTTAGGACAAAGAAAATTATTGAGTCTGAGGAACAAAAAGAAAAATGATTGAAGAAAAGCAAACAGAGCCTAAGATATCTGTAGGACACCAGCAAGAAGACCAACATATGCCCCATGCAAGTTCCAGAAGGAGAAGAGAAAGAGAAAGAGGCAGATAGAATATTACAAGAACTGATGGCAGAAAATGACCCAAATTTGATGAAAGATATGATCACAAAAATTCAAGAAGTTCAACTAAATCCAAGTAAAATGAACTCAGAGACATATAGTGAGACATGCACACACACACACCAGAAAAGCTGTCAACCATGAATTCTATATCCAGCAAAGTTGTCCTTTAAAAGTGACAGAGAGGGGCACCTGCATGGCTTAGTTGGTTAAGCATCTGCCTTCAGCTCAGGTCATGATCCTAGATTCCCGGGGTGGAGTCACACACAGGGATCCCGGCTCCACAGAGAGTCTGCTCACCCTCTCCATGGAGAGGATCCTCACCCTCTGCCTGCCACTCCCCCTGCTTGTGCTCTCTCTCTCTCTGCCAAATAAATAAATAAATAAAATCCTAAAAAAAAAAAGTGACAGAGAAATTAAGATATTCCCAGATAAACAAAAGCTTAGAGAGTTTTTTATGACTAGACTGGCCCTACAAGAGATGCTCAAGCGAGTACTGCACCATGAAATGAAAGAACTCTAGCAGTAACTTGCAGCAATGTGCAAAAATAAAGATCTCAGTAAAGGTAAATGAATGGGCAATTATAAAAGTTAGTATTATTGTAACAACAGTTTGTGACTCCAATTTTGTTTTCTACATGATGCAAGAGACTAGTTTTAAAGCCAATATTTAGTCTAAAAGCTAGTATTACAGTAAATTTCTTCAGTGACTCCACATTTTGCCTTCTACATAATTTAAGAGACTAATGCATATAAAAGAATTCTTAGTTTATGTTTTGGTGCATACAATGTGTAAAGATGTAATTTTGTGGGGCACCTGGGTGGCTCAGTCAGTTGGGGAGCTAACTTGATTTTAGCTCAGGTCATGATCTCGGGGTCCTGGGATCGAGCCTCGAGTTGGGCTCCATGCTCAGTGGGGAGTCTGCTTGAAAATTCTCTCTTTCTCTCCCTTTCCTTTTGCTCCTCCCCCTGCTCATGTGCTCTCTCTCTCTCTCTTAAATCAATCAATCTTTAAAAAGAAAGATGTAATTCTGTGACATCAGCAACCAAAAGGAGTGGGGACAGAGCTGTTAAAGAGGTAAAATTTTTATGTTATTAAAGGTAAGCTGGCATAAATTCAAATTAAAATGTTATAACTTTAGGATGTTAAATATATTCCATAATAACCACAAAGAAAATAATGATAGACTATATACAGAAGGAAATGAGAAAGGAACTTAAACATTTTGTTACAAAAAATTAACTAAACACAAAAGAAAATAGTAGTGCAAGGAATGAGGGACAAAAATTGTAAGGCATATAGAAGTAAGTCTCTCCTTACTTTTAATTAAAACTAATTAAAAAATATAATTATTTTAACTGTAAATGGATTAAATTCTACCATCAAAAGAGAGATATTGGCAGGATGGATAAGATAACATGATTCAAGTATATGCTGTGTACGAGTGACTCATTTTAGATTCCAAGAAACAAATAGATTGAAAGTGAAAGAATGGGAAGATATTCCATGTAAACACTAACCAAAAAAGATCAGAGATTAGACAAATTAGACTTTAAATCAAACAAGACTACTAGAGACAAATAAGAATGTTATATATTAATACAAATTTCAAATCAGCAATATATAGTAATTATAAATGTTTTTGCACCTAAAAGATGCCATCAAAATATATGAAGCAAAAACTGACAGAAATGAAAAGTAGAATAGTTTTACAATAATAGTTGGATACTTCAATATCCCACTACAATAAACGATAGAATATACTGAAAGAAGATAAATAAGGAAATAGAGGACTTAAACAACACAATAAACCAATTAGATACAAAAGACATATACAGAACACTCTCCTCAATTACAAGAGCATACACATTCTTCTCAAAGTACACAGTGCATTTTCCAGTATAGATAATATGTCAGCCCACAAATTTAAAAAGAATTTTAAATAGAGATCTCAGGGGCACCTGAGTAGCTCCGTTGGTTGGGTGTCTGCCTTCAGCTCAGGTCATGATTCCAGGGTCCTGGGATCGAGCCCCACGTCAGGCTCCCTGCTCAGTGGGGATCCTGCTTCTCCCTCTCCTTCTGCCCCTCTCCCAGCTCATTCTCTCTCTCAAATGAATGAATCAAAAAAAAAAAAAAAAAAAGATATCATACAAAACATCTTCCCTATTCACAAAGGGATGAAATTAGATAGAAAAGTTGGATTTCATGATTTTTTCAAAATTTTGCATCAAAATACACTATCGACAGAATAAAAAGGCAATCCACAGAGTGGGAGGATAATATACAAATCATATATTTGATAAGGGATTAATATTCAGAATATGTAGAGAACTCCCAAACAACAACAACAACAACAAAACAAACAACTCAATCCAAAAATGAGCAAAGGACTTGAATTGACATTTATCCAAAGAGGAAATACAAATGATAAATAAGCATGTAAGAAGATGCTCAAAATCACTAGTCATTAAGGAAATGCAAATCAAAAATACAATGAGATATTATTTCATACCTATTAGGATGGCTGCTATAAAACAAACAGAAGATAAGTGTTAGTGAAGAGGAGAAATTGAACCCCTTGTGAACTGTTGGTGAAATATAACATGATACAACTAATGTGCAAAACATGGTGATCCCTCAAAAGATTAATAATAGAATTAGCATATAATCCAACAATTCTACTTCTGGGTATATAACCAAAATAATTGAAAGCAGTGTCTCAAGGAGGTATTTGTAAACCTATGTTCATTGCACCAACCCAATGTTTATTGATGAATGGATCAGCAAAATGTGGTGTACACATACAATGGAATATTATTCAGTCTTAAAAAGGAAGGAAATTCTGACACATGCCACTGCATGGATAAACCTTCAGTACATGCTAAGTGAAATAAGTCAGTCACAAAAAGATAAATATTGTATGATTTCACCTAAATGAAGTATTTAGAGTGGTCAAAATCATAGAGACAGAAAGTAGAATGGTGGCTGCCAGCGTCTGGAAGGAGGAGGCAATGGAGAGTTATTATTCAATGGGTACAGAATTTCAGTTTTACAAAATGAAAAGAATTATAGAGTTGGATTGTGGTGATGGCTACACAACATTCTTCAAGAATTTAACATTACTGAACCATGCACTCAGGGTTAAGATGGTGAATGTTATAAGTATTTTACCACAAGTAATACATATATTACTGATATTAAAGATATAATATATCACGGATATTAAAAATTCATTGGTTAAGTTAAAAAGTTAAAACATAAACAAGTGAATACATACTTGTGCTTCCCTTGCTAACCAGAACTTCCCCACCCACCATAGATAATAAGATAGTATTTGCCTTGTTTAATGGTTCTGACTGGCCTTACCTCAGGAAGTTACATATGAAGAGAAAGCCAAACCTCAAGCTCCAGTTCCATTATCTAGCAGATGTATAACTAGTCACCTTCTAGCATGCTTCAGGAGGCCAATAAAGCTAGAGGAGATATAGACCACAAACGAAATTGCAAGACATGACCAATTTATGTTAGCACATTTATGGGGAATATATATGGATATGTATTCTGACAGGGCTTGACCACAAGACAAGGTGTAAAAAAAAAAAAAAAAAGGCAACAGCCAAATGTATTGATTTCATTCAGTAGTTCTCATTCATAGGCAATTTTGCCCTTTCAAGGGGACATTTGGCAACATCTGCTGATATTGCAGTTAATGTAGAGCATGAAATCAGCCATAATACCACAGAAGCCCCTGGGGGGTAGGAAAGGTTTCGGAGAAGGGCGTAGGCCTTTGGAATGCTGAGGGGAGTTGCCCGTAGGAATGCTGTGGGGAGTTGCCTTCCCGAAGCTCTCTTAGCCCAAACAGCCACCCCGTGATCTAAGAGATGTGTGCATTGTCCCTTAGGCTATGTTTAGCAGAACACGCAGATTAGCAGATTTTATCTTTCCTGTAAATCCTCCCAGTTTCAGTAAGACCCCTTGTCACACATCACTTGCTTGAGAAACAGTGATGAGGATTTGTGATTATCCTGAAGGACCAATGAAAGCGGGAGCAAAGGAGAGCAAAGGGTCTTTGTCTTTGAGCGTTGAGCCCCTTGCGTTCTCCTCTCTTTCATAGCAAAGTTTGGAGTAATCTTTCATACATCGGTACAGGGATTGCTGGCCATTCCCAGCATGCAGACATTTTTGGTTGTCAATTCGGGGGACAGTATACTTGCCATCAATGGGTAGAGAGGTCAGAGGTCCCTGGGTAACTCCTTCGGTTAAGTGTCCGACTCTTGATATCAGCCCAGGTCATGATCTTGGGGTCCTGGGATCAAGCCCCCCTTTGGGTTCACACTTAGTGGGGAGTCTGCTTGAGATTCTCTGCCTCTGTCCCTCCCTCACTTGGCTCTCTCTTTCTCTCTCTCAAATAAATATTAAAAAAAAAAATGGGTAGAGGTGAAGGATGCTGCTAAATACCTTACAATGAACAAGGGTAATCTACAAAAAAAAAAAAAAAAAAGAAAATCAACCCAAATGTCAACTGTGTTCACAATAAGAAACCATGATGTAGATTCATTTTCCAGACAGTCTGGGTTTAATGTGCTAACATAAGCAGCTAGTTTTAATTCTTTATTTGGTTGGCTCACTATGAGGAGGTAAAATGAGAAATTAAGTTGTCATAAAATCCTTAAAATGATATGATAAATACAAATAAAAGACTATTGGAATGGATTATAGTATATAGCACACCTATTCTACTACTATATCTTTCTCCTTAGAGGCTGAGAAGACTGTCTTTTCACGAAGGCGTTGAGAATTTAAAAGCATTGTTGTGGCAGTTTCTAATAGGCCACAGACATTGGTAGATGTAAGTGGTGGAGATGGAAGATTTTTTGATGGAAATGGCTCAATCCCAAAATGGCAGAAACAGAATGTTTAATTGACGGAGTTAAGATATTGGACAGCAAGGTCAAAATAATGATCAAATAGTGTAACCCATAAGGATGCTTGGCATGAGGAAATTGACCAGAGTACCCATAAGACAAAAATATATGGATATCCCCTTAAGGTCCTACTTTAATTTCTTTTTTTTTTTTTTTAAGATTTATTTATTTGTTTGAGAGAGAGAGAGAGCGAGCTGGGGGAGGGGCAGAGGGAGAGGGAAAGGAGAATCTCAAGCAGACTCCCTGCCCAGCACAGAGCCTAACTCAGGGCTCGATCTCATTACCCTGATATCATGACCTGAGCCAAAACCAAGAGTCCCATGCTTAACCAACTGAGTCACCCAGATGCCCCAAGTTCCTACTTTAATTACTATAGCCAAAAGAATATTCTACACTTTGATGATTAAAGAGGTCAGGCTTGAACCATCACAGTGTTCAAATGATTTTACCCAAATTCCAGATCTGAGTCATTTCACAGCCTAGGGCCATTCAAATAAAAGGGAAAGGAAGTATTAAAAAATAAACCTGCAATGACATCACTGATATGTATGATGAATTTTCAACATAACATTCCTAGAAAGGTACCTGCAGCAATTTAGCATTTGAATGAAAAAACAAAAGGAGAATAGTTTTATCCCTTTTGAAATAAAAGGCCTGCAGTGTACAGGAGATTCTTATTATTCGTGAGAATAGAATGACTTGTTCCAAGGATACTAGTCATCCTACTTCCCCTAAAACTTCAGTGCTTGCTGAGGTTTTGAGACAAAAAAAACAAAGTGCTATGGTAACACAATAATGGAGACACCTCACCAAGACTGACAGGGACCACTTCCACTGTAGGCACAACTTACCTCATCTTCAATCACTAAAATGAAACATTAGCCAGTATTTGATAGATGAATATATTTGGTCCATTTTTTTTTAAGATTTTATTTATTTACTTGAGAGAGAGACAGACAGAGATAGTGAGAGAGAGCTTGAGTGGGGAGGTGAGGGAGAAGCAGACTCCCACCAAGGAAGGAGCCTGACACAGGGCTTGATCCCAGGACCCATAAGATTCATTTATTTATTCAATACATATTTATTAAGTTCCTACTATGTATAAAGGATAGTTCTAGTGTCTTGGGATAATTACAGAAAAAAAATACAATACAGGAAAAAAATACAATTTAAATTGCAAAAGTCTTTCCTTTGCAGAACTTACATTCTCATTGGGAGCAAGGCAAAAAGAAGCAATAAATATCATAAGAGAGTAAGTTATGTAATATATTGTAAGCAGATAGATATGATGGAGATAAAGTAAAAAGTAAGAGAATCCAGAGAGTCTGAGTTTTGGAACTAGCATGGTTAAAGTAGTCCCCTCTGAGATCATAACTGAATAAAAATTTGAAGATGACCAGTGGTTAGTCAGGTCGATAACTAAGAAAACACTGTTTCAAGCCGAGGGAACTTTGTGAATAGCCAGTGCAATATGTAGGAATGTGCCGAGCAGATATTGGGACAACATGGAGGCCAATGTGATGGGGTGAGGATGAGGAGTCAGGAGGGACAGTAATTGGAAAAGTCAGAGAGGTGAAATAAGCATGTGGCAAGGACCTGTATTCCTGCTATGTTCCTGAAATTTTAGGTACCAGAAATATTCAGCCAGTAGTATTGGTGATTACTGCTGTGTGTTCATCTGTTCTCCAAATACTTAACTCACTCTTTTTCTCTGTTACATACTGTTACCATTTCACAAAGGAAAAATCCTGAAAATCATAGCTAGTTACACTTTCAGTCTCAAAGTCCAAGACCTCTGTGTGTTGTATGGTAGTTTTGCAATTCAGTCTAGATATTTGATCTGGTGACAATGAATTGAAAGGACTGGTCGTGGGCCATACATTCTAAACACAGAGGTGAAACATAGAAAAGGTAATCACAATATGTAGTTCCCTTCATAAAGAGGAGAATAAGAGACCGTCAATAATGTGCTGGTATCAGATTACACTGGTTTGTAAAGCCCAATTGTTAAATTTTCAGGAAATTTGTCAGTCAGTTAACATTATATTGGGAGCTTGAAATTGGCCGTGGTGAGGATATTTATACCAGGGAAATTGGCCAATACCACAAATAAGGATTATTTTCCCCAGAGAGCTGGTTGTTAAGCACTGAGGCATACCACAATCATTCCTAAATTTTACAAGACAGGTGTTTGGAGGTTTCACAACCCTGGCAGTGGGGAATGATTATTTGGTAATCTTTGAATTTTTTTTTCTGGAAATATAAAGAAGACCAAACTCTCCTTGACAGCAGATTACTCAATTAGTTTTCTGGACATCCAAGATTAGGAAAACAAAAAGTCGTTTTCAGTCTCAAACCATGCAAACTGCTAGTTTGTTTGTTTGTTTTTTGAAATCGCTATTTTTTCAAAAATCTAAAGCGATTGTACTTCTTAAATCCAGTATATAGTCAATGTGCCAGAAATACTACATAACTTAATTTTTGAGGTACAAGTCTCACATATCTATGTTTCTTTGATTGCTAACTCATGTGTCGTTTTCTTTATTTCTTTCTAACTATAACTTTCTAACTATCTAACATTTGATGCTTTAGTGGGGTAGTCACATGCATTTTCTCTTTCCCCTGAGGCATTTTGTACATTGGAAAGGATATACACTCAAGTAGGCTCTACATTCTTAACTTGACCTCTGCTCTCAGACACCCTAATCCATTCACTGGTTTTAAAAGTGACAGAAAACAGGTCAGCAGTTACCTGGCAAGGGGGTAAAAAGAGGGATGGATTACAAAAAGCACAAGAAAGCTTCTGGGAGTGTTGGCATTCCTCCTATTCTTGTTTGTGGCAGTGGTTTCTTGGATTGTGTACATATATCAAACCTGATCTTAATATGTACTTTGAAAATATGGAGGTTATTATATTTCACTTATACTTCAATACATTTGGGAAGAAAAATAATAAATGTGAAGTCCATACCCTGATTTAATCTTTGCAAATAGGCCTCTTCAGTTTTATCTTTTTTTAGTTGTGTGGGGGTAGAAGGATGGGGAGGGGGAGGGGAAAATTGTCACTTCTTACTGTGCTTGTCCTCTTTATACTTACTGATGAATGAGCTGATTATTTTCTGAAGTCACCTCTCTCTCTCTCTCTCGTCTGTCAATAGTAACCAATACACATTGTTAACATTCTGCTTTCCAACATCTGCTCCAAGAGCTACATTTCATTAAGTCAAATCTTTTACTACTGCCTAACACGAATAGTCATCCTCTAAGACTTTAGCATCTTCTCTATCACCAGGACTTTAAGCCATAGTCACATTTATTAAAATTTTGTGACATCACATTGCACTTCTAGGAGACAGTTTACCTTTCAGTCAAAAGAGCCTAGGTTATGCAGTGGTAACAAATAACTCCCCAGATTTCAACTATTTTAAACATGAAAAGAGTATATCTTACTAACTTTTGCACTTAGAGCAATGGTCTTAGACTAGGGATTTGCCTGGTAGACATCAAAACAACAAGGAGGGTACATGTACATAGATCAGGGGTTAGTGGAGACTTTATTACAAGTCTTTTTTTTTTAAAGATTTTATTTATTTATTTGAGAGAGAGAATGAGAGAAAGCACAAGAGGGAAGAGGGTCAGAGGGAGAAGCAGACCCCCCACCGAGCAGGGAGCCCGATGCGGGACTCGATCCCGGGACTCCAGGATGATGACCTGAGCCAAAGGCAGTCACTTAACCAACTGAGCCACCCAGGCGCCCTTTATTACAAGTCTTAACTTCAAGGTTCAAGTTACCAGAGCAACTGCTATCTGAAACACTGCTGGTGGCTCCCTGTATAGGCAAGCAGTAGAGACAGGTTTGCTATAGGAGGAAGAGACCTGGAAAATAATAGATGGTGTTTAGGTAGTAGAATGCTTGTAAGCTGAAATTATGGACATTTTGTGGCTATTGGTTGTTATAAGGTGGAGAGTATGACCTCAAGACTGATGTAACTAATGAATATTGAGACACTGGAGGACAAGATCATTACACAACAGTATCTCAAATAACTGAGAAGCTGAGGCATTGGAATTATTACCTAGGTATACATTGAAATTGTTAAAAATTAATATTGGAATAAAATTGGGGATAGTGACATAAACCATGAGTTAAAATTATTGAGAACTGAGCTCATAAATATTCACGGTTGCCTGGAAAATGAGAGTAGTGAGAACAATAGTAATAGCTGCCCACATTTTCTATCTATGGTGTGTTAGCACTGTAACAAATTTTACATTTATATTAAAATATTCCCTATTCTCACCACTAATTTTTACACACTTTCAGTGATGGTTAAATTTATATTCTAGCTCACAGATCACAGTATATTGAGCTAAAATCATAAAGTGACATGGGAGAGAATGGAGATTTGGATGAGAAATAACTGATAAGCTTCAGAGTTGAGGAGAGGGGTGCATTTTTGTTTGTACCAGGGAATGGTATCTTACATTTAGAAATGTTTTTTGGAAGAAAAGTATCCAAAGTGTTGAATTGTAATGACTCTTTCATTACTCCGGGACCTGAAGATCTGAAACTACTTTGTATTAAGAAATGTCCATATTTCTACATTATTGGAATTGGTGGAAGGTAGAGTCTATATCTCACTGTAAACACTGAAAAGGAAAAAAAATGTAATTTTTTATTCTTTCTTGCAGTGATGGCATGGATCTATTTCTTTGAGTAGGCCAACACACTCATATTGGAAGTAAAGAAGGAACAGTGGTGACTACCGTATCCAGTCTCTAGAATTCTATGGAGCAGGGCCGTGAAGCCAGTCTCATCACCAGCATTGGTGGTGGTGTCTGTGCAAGCTACCAAGTCAAATGCTGCGCAGCAGAGGGTATGTTCTTTGCAGGCACTTTTTGTGGCGTGTTCTTGTGAGTGCTGATTACTTGGCTTTCCTAGACTTCTGCTCATTTTAAGATTTCCATTTTTCCACCCCCCCATCATTTTTTTCCCCCTTTTAATCAGGTAGTTTATTTATTTGGCTTGCAATTAACAACACTTACCGTTAGGAATCTCATAAATAAATAGAATGGAGAGGAGAAAGTATTCATAGGAATAAAGTCTGAGCATTTTCCAGACTAGAAGACATGAGTCCTCAAATTAAAAGATCACATCAAGTGTCAAACAGGAAATACAAAAACAATTTCACACTGAGACTCATCAGACTGAAATTGCAGAACATCAAAGACAAAAAAAAAAAAAAGTAATGTAAAGACTACTTTAAAAAGACTGACAGACTGACAGATTTCTCATTTATAACAATACATACCAGAAGACAGTGGAATAATGCATTCAAAATAATATATTCAAAATAACTGTCAATCTAGAATTTGATTCTCATTTTACCAGCCATTCAAGAATGAGAGGAATTAAAGATTTTTTTTCAGATCAAGATTATAATATTACTCCTCATAGGCCTTTATTAAGAAAACCACTAAAATATACATTTCAGAAAGAAGGGAATTAAAACAGAAAGGATGGTGATTTTTTAAAAAATGGTGATGAACAAAGGAATTAGTAATATAATGTGGTAAATAAGCATTCACTGCAAAAATTAAAAATTAAAAAATAAAAATAGTAATGCCTACTTTAAAAAAACATTTAAATATGGTTTGCATATACAAATGCATGTACATTAAGTGTATACTTTGACACATTTTGAAAAATATACAATGTTTTGTAACCACCAGCGCAATTAACATATAGAACATACCCATCATTTCAAAAGTTCCTTTTTGTCTAGTTTATTTTAGATTTTTATATAGATATAAAATCATATTATTGAATATGCTTCTCTAAAATTGTGAATACCCCATAATCCCAATATCTCAGATTCTAGTAAACCCACATCTTTTCCCCAAATCACTTGAAAAGAGTATTCTTACCTCAATGCACTTGATGGTTAAGAATTATTCTAGCAAGACATTTCCTCCAAAGAAAGTAGTAACTACATAAATAATTACCGCTTTTAATATAACAATAGTGCGTAGATTTTTATGAATTTTAAGTTTAAATGATTATAGTTTTCTTTTGTTTAATTTCACTTGATTTTTAAAAACTAGACTATTCTGTCTTGCTTTTTCTCCTGTATTGTTTGTTAATATTGTGATGGACAATGAATCCCTAAAGAAGTAATACTTTTGGGGCACCTAGCTGGTTCAGTAAGTTAAGTGTCTGCCTTCAACTCAGGTCATGATCCTAGAGTCCTGGGATCAAGCCCCACATCGGGCTCCCTGATCAGTGGAGATCCTGTTTCTTCCTCTCCCTCTGCCTGCCACTCCCCCTGATTGTGCTCTCTCTCACTCTCTCTATCAAATAAATAAATGAAATCTTTAAAAAAAAAAAAAGAAGTAATACTTGGGGTCCATGTCCAAAGTTGGTTTTATATAGAGGTTATTTATAAGCAGTTGATTCAGTATTATCATTTAACAATCTGAACAGCCATTTTATTCAACAGTATTTGTTGCCAGTCCATAGGACACTTGAGTTTTAGGGTTTTATTATTTTTGTTTAAGGCTCATTTTCCTTTATATAAGAAGTAAACTAGACACCAAAGCACCTTAAGTCATATTGAAGATTTACAAAGCAGAAGCCTAGCGAGAGCAAAAGAGCCCTATTTACTGAACAAGAAGAGACTTAAATAAGGTACATAAAAATTTAGAAATGAGACACCAAAGAAAAACTATTAATAGCAACAACAGAAATACAACTAATTTGCTTATTACTGGCCCTTTTTTACTTTAAATGTCAAAAGTAAATTTGCTATTTTTATTTTTTTAAGATTTTATTTATTTGACAGAGAGAGTAGGGAGAGAGAGAGAGAGAGCATGCACAAGCAGGGAGGAGTGGCAGGCAGAGGGAAAGGGAGAAGCAGGCTCCCTGCTGAGCAAAGAGCCAGATGCGGGGCTCAATCCCAGGACCCTGGAACCATGACCTGAGCCAAAGGCAGATGTTTAACCGACTGAGCCACTGGGGAGCCCCTAAATTTGCAATTTTTAAATAATGTTGTTTCAAAGGTTGTTCTTGTTTTATAAGAATCAACTTACTTTTCATTTAAGCACTTTTTTTTTTGATTGAAAAACATGTCTTCTTAGTTACGGGGAAAAAAAAGTTACTAAAAGAAAATACAGGTCTTCTTCAATTGCTATAAGTACAAAAATATATTCTAAAATATCAAATAAATACTGATATTCATTTTACAGTCACACACAATATATTGCTTTTTGTAAAACAGTTAGGTTCCCTGATGATAAATGTTGCAAAAATAATTCATGTTCAGGCTAGAACAAAATTGGCAGTAAAGATTAAATTCACATTATACTAGAAAGGCAAGGGATTTCAACTTGAGCCTCAAGCAACTAGAAGTTCTAGTTAGAAATGTGTCAGTAAGATTAAATAGTTCAGGCTGTCCTCTGGGTAACGTGGACAAGACTGAATTTTCAAACATATTTTATTGTTAGAGAATGGTAGTTGATATCAGAAAGTAGTTAATACTACTAATAATACTATAATAGTATGTTATAGTAATTCTAATAATTAGTATACTATAGTAATACTAAGAAGGCTTTATTATGTGCCAGAAACAATTCTAGGTTGCAGGATTATAGCAGAAAGACAAACCCAAGGAAACCTTTACATTGTGAAGCTCATATTCTAGTAAGTCAACTTCTAAGTCAAGACAAAAATTTCCAGTGCATGGAACTTCATATACTGTCTTTCAAATGTATATTAAATTTAGGTAAATTTCAAACATATTCCCTAGGTCTTGGTGAAAATATAAATGACTATTTTGACATAATCAGTTTATTTTTATAATTTTTTAATATAATGTTATTTTAATTTTAAAGTGCTGGATATTTAATTCTTCTGAACAATTAACTGTTACATCCAATGCGAATCATCTAAATTAGTACTATAATTAGCAACTTTAAAAGCTTTCATTCACATAACAGATTGTCAATGAGTAGTAGTAAAATTAATGACTAAATTATTTTTTTAATGGCAATACAGATTATTTTTTCCAAAAGAAAAATGCTTAAACCTCACAGTTATAACCGTTTTATTTATAAACCTTAGGATAATTTTCCATTTGAGGTAACTCTGTAATGTTTGAGTTTGTAAACTTGACTTTAATAGGACCTTCCTTAGCTAAGGAATTTGAACCACTCAATTCATAAGAGGAAAACCATATTCTTTGCAACTGTCATTAGTAGTTTCTGATTAATAATAGTCATGTTCATTTTAATTTCAGCTTATTAAAATAATCAAGTGAATATGTTTTTAAAAAGTTTTAACTATAGAAATATAGGGAAAGAATGAATGAGCATGCCATGTTGCAGAAATATTGTTCCAATGTTGTTACTGATTTTTGAGATAGCTTATATATTAAACTGAAAAGGCTTTCTAAGTTGGCTGGTATGGTTAATGATGGAGTGTCGACTTAACTCTACATTTCCTTGCTTCTCTGGTTTTCATTTAGACCTTTAACATCATTTCAGCACAATTTTTTGGTTCAGTGCCTTCTTGCTAAGTAGCTCAGAATTTCCTCCAGGGTCCCTATGGACTCAGTGCTGGGCCCACTAAAACTTTCTTTGATGAATAATCTTCAGGTAAGTGTGACTCGTGTGACAAATGCACACTTATTTATGGCTGATATAGTCTTGTGTCAAAAGAACATAAAACTGAAGTTATAGTTAATAACCTGCCACTTGGTATTATACCTGAATTTTTGCTCATTTGCAGTTAAGGTTGTATGACTATTTCCATTAAAAATTGATTTTCAGTGGTTTGTAACTTAACTGCAAATGATCTGCTCATGAGAGATGAAAACTGATATAGGAGTGCATCCCTTAGGAGCCAATGCATAATTAAATTTACATGGTTGTTTTAAAGTTAAATTGCAGTAGGTTAAGGGTAATATCAAAAAGTCATGGGTTTAGGGGAACATTGTAAATTAAATTTAAGTTGGGTTCCTTTCATTTTTAATTAGCAAATACTATTAATCTAAATAATCATTTTGATTTCATAGAAATTATAAAAATATTAAAGTGCATAACATTTTTGCCCTTATTAATGTATAGGTTTATCTCTTGCTAGCTATCAAAATTAAGAACACAATATACACACAATGCTTTGGATTTTGTTGTCAACATTCACTATCAGTGTATTTATTTATAATTTTAGAAAGCATTTAATCATTTGAATTGATAAATAATCAGCAATTACTTTCTCTCCAGAAGATACTCTATCAGTTGCTGAGGGTTCAACAATAAATGATACTGTATTTGCCTGGAGGGGCTAACAGTCTGTTATGGTAGAAAAGAAAATAGCACATGTGAGTGTATATATGACAAAGGCGTACAGAAAGGGCCTCGGAAGAGGTAGGCAGGGCTGGAAGCTGGTGGTGAAGGATTTCTATTTCTCCATGAAACAGAAGAATCTGGAGAGAATAGTTTCAGTAAAGCCATAGAGAAGGGAATGCAAACATGTGTTTGAATGACCTAGGGACACAATAAAGGAAAGGAAGAATCAGGATAAAAATCAGGCTGAGGACCATAATTTCATCGCTGGGCAACAGGATATCACTGAATATTTTTAAGCAGTACATTGTCAATATCAGAAGAATATTTGAAAAAGATCAATCTGGGAACACTGTTAATTGGCATTATTGTATTTTGTTTGAGACTATTCACTCAGGTCAGATTCCTGGGTTTTAATCCCAGCAGTAATATTCCCTTGCTTTGTGAACTTGGGGAAGCCTTTTATATCTCTAGTCTACATGTACCTTAATGCTGAAATGCAGATAAAAGATGATAAAATACAGTATCTCTTGTGTGAAGTTGTAAGAACTAAATGAGAGAATACACATAAGCACTTGGCACTATGCTTAAATACATAATAAGTATTAGCTGTTATTGTTCTCAATGTGAGGAATGGAGGGAAAGAAAATATACAAGACAAACAATTTGTGAATAAACACAATATTTTAAGATGGAATTATGGATGAACCCGAATGAGAGTTTTAATTAGCAGGAGTCAAAATGAAATTATGCATTAAAAATAGAAAGTGTGGATGTGGGATAAGCAAGACTAGGAAGTAGATTGGATTTGAGTGGTGAGAGAATTACCAAGTAGATTAATTATTTCCAGATTTTGAGCCTGGATGACTGGGAGTATGAAGGTAGTTTCATGATTATAAAAGGGACATCGTTAATCATAATGATATAGTTAAGGGATGAGCTTAAATATGAATGTTAAACCTCAAGTGTTCATTGTATATGTAACTATCCAGAAGGTAGTTGTAAATATGGTGAACTTCAGCATAAAGCTCCCTTTAAAATATGTAAGAACAAAATTTAAATTTACAACTGCAATATATAGAGATGCACAACCACCATTTTAATTCTTCATTGCCCATGTTCATAATGCTTGCATTACAACACACATAAATAAAAGTAATATGCAAACTAAATGCAGAATTTTTTTAAATATGCATATAATACAAAAGATTACTAGGTAAATCATGTCAATTGGAAAAACAATTGGGAGGAAATGATAATGTAACTTACAAAGATGAGTAACAAGTATGAAGAATAAATACACAGCCAAAAATATTCTTCCTAGAAACAAAGAAATGCAAAACAATACAATATATGTACATGTGCAAAACTTACAATTATCTTCAATAAATAGCATCCAGAATTATCCAGGTTACAGGGAAATCAATATTCTCCTCCAACATAATATTCTGGATTTATCAGTGATGTTCTTACAACATTAGCTCCTGAATCTGCTTTTATCCTTTTGGATATAGTGTTGCTATCTTTCGTTTCTTTAAGCAGCAAATTCAAATGTGAGCCCTCTCAATTATTTTCCTGTGATTTATTTTCTGGCACCCGTTTTTGGAGAATATTTTCTTTAAGATACATCTTGAATTCATTCCTTATTTTCCATTATCAATCCTTCTATGAAATGTAGCTATTTCTAACCTTGTGCATGGATAATTGCAGGTATTTTTAAACTTTTCTTTTCTCTAAAATGTTCTTGATCCAAGTTATCTTTCATTCTGTTCCAAGAATGAAATATTGTTCCAAGAACAATATTTCAAGAAGATTCCAAATGCTTAAATAAGGTCTTCTTCATAATAATATGTGGTTGTAAAGGGAGGAACCAGGAGGCATCATAAAAGGGAAGATTCATTGTTCCCTGTATTTATTTCTCTTGAGGGAATAATAATAACAGTAATAATAATAATATTACTGAAATTGGGGCACCTGGGTGGCTCAGTCGTTAAGCGTCTGCCTTCGGCTCAGGTCATGATCCCAGGGTCCTGGGACCGAGCCCCGCATCAGGCTCCCTGCTCGGCAGGAAGCCTGCTTCTCCCTCTCCCACTCCCCCTGCTTGTGTTCCCTCTCTCGCTGTGCCTCTCTCTGTCAAATAAATAAATAAAATCTTTAAAAAATAATAATAATATTACTGAAGGAGTTGTTTAGCCCTTCCTTGCTAAAGTAACAGTGAGAAAGATACAGCCATTGATTAAAAGAGTATGGTTAAAGAACCCAAACACATAAATAAGTTTCCCTTGCTGTTATCATTGGCAATCTTCCAGTACAGATTAATTCACCTAAATCTAGTCACTTTTTCTGTTTGAATGGCACATAGTGGTGAAGCATGTAGAAAAACTAGTCAATAACTAAAGGGCAAATAAGTGCAGATAATAAAAACGTCAATGAACAAAACAAAACAAAAACAATGAGCAGCCACTACAAAATTTAAGAATTAAACACAACTCAACTTGGAATAATTCTGATATCAATATTTCTTAAAAATTGCCCACCTAGAAAAATATTGTGCAGTAAAATGCTGGAAGATATGCCTTCAGAAAGTGAAGGTATGCCTTCAGAAAGTGCAGGTATGCAGGAAGTGTAGTGAAATACATTTAAAAAATAATTGAGAGGAGATAAGAAACATATAATAAATTGCTATAATTTCCTAGTAGAAATTGCAGTGAATGGACATTGAATAAATGTAAGGGAGTTAATGACCATGAAAGAAAAATGATGAAAGACAGAGAAAAGAACAAGGCAAGGTAACAAAATAGAGATGGGTGGCATAGAAAGAACACAGGTTGATGGGGTGCCTGGGTGGCTCAGTCGTTAAGCGGCTGCCTTCAGCTCAGGTCGTGATCCCAGGGTCCTGGGATCGAGCCCCGCATGGGGCTCCCTGCTCGGCAGGAAGCCTGCTTCTCCCTCTCCCTCTCCCCCTGCTTGTGTTCCCTCTCTTGCTGTCTCTCTCTCTCAAGTAAATAAATAAAATCTTAAAAAAAAAAAAAAAGAACACAGGTTGGAAAAACAGAAAATCTGGGGTTTGAGTTCCTGCTTCATGACATATTCACTGTATGGCACCAGAGACTTCACATTCCCTGATTAAATATCCATTTCCAAACCCATAAGGTAGAATATAAAAATGTTTTAGTTAGCCATGAGATAAAAATGGAGGTATGGAGCTAAATAACTCCAAATCCCACAGCAATATCACAGCCAGGTTGAAGTCTAAGTTGGTCTTAAAAGTCTGCGCTCTTTCTATTGCTCTAAACTGCAATGAATAAAATAGCAAGAAGAAAGACTTTGCATGAAAAATGAACAGACCTAAATGGATATTACACATCACATGGCCACTGTCCAAGGTGCCCTAGTATTCACTTGTTAGGTTACCCACTAAACATTTATTGGATCACTGCTATAATACAAACGTTGTGTCAAACAGTAACAGGGAAGTGTCTAGGGTGAAATTTGGTGACTCCCAGCTACATGAAGGAAAGGCAGAGATCCAGGATCTGTACTTTGTAAAAGAGTGGTCATAGAAAGGGCAACTAAAAAGGGATGCTTACTCTGAGATTAGAAGTGATAGCATTGTACATGAAGGCTTCAATAGGGTGAGAAGGGCTTTGACAACTATGTTTTAATTAATTAATCACTACACCCAACATGGGGCTCAAATGCACAACCCAGAAATCAAGATTGCTTGCTCTTCTGACTGAGCCAGCCAGGCACCCCAGTACTGTGACAATTTTAATGGAAGTTTCTATTTCTTTTAAAGGTACTTGGGAAGTAACTGAGATTAGACTAAATAATCTGATGTTATGGAAACTTTTCCTATTTGGATTCTTATGGTAAATTTATCAAGCAAATACTACTTTTCTGCTTATAATAGTAAAATTTTGAGAAAAACTAAAATGCTTGTTTTGCCTAGTCTTAGTTATTTTTAAAGGAAGCATGAGCTTGAAAAACATAAAACATAAAAAGAAACAGGGGTGCCTGCCCAACTCAGTTGGTAGAACATGCAACTCTTGACCTCAGGGTTTTTAATTTGAGCCCTACGTTGGGTGTAGAGATTACTTAAAAATAAAATCTTTAAAAAAATAATAAAATAAACAAAAAATATGCTAAAGATTCTGTGTCTTATGAAGAGAGAAGGTGTCTGATATGATAGCCAGTAAGCACAAATTGAAGATTTTTTTTATTGGTATAGATGTTCAGAAAATCGTATTTATAAATACAATCAAAGGGAATATGTGGATACTTTACATTCTAAGTAAAAGGTTCAATATAAGGGCGCCTGGGGCTCAGTCATTAAGCGTCTGCCTTTGGCTCAGGTCATGATCCAGGGGTCCTGAGATCAAGCCCCGCATCAGGCTCCCTGCTTAGCGGGAAGCCTTCTCCCTCTCCCACTCCCCCTGCTTGTGTTCCCTTTCTCGCTGTGTCTCTCTCTGTCAAATAAATAAATAAATAAATCTTTTTAAAAAATAAATAAAAAAATAAAAATAAATAAAAGTTTCAATGTAGTGATTTCTTAAAATTTAATCAGGCCTTCAAGCCTAAATTCTGTTTTTGGTGTTATCAAAAAAAATTTTTTTTTGTAATCCAAGTGCTCATAATTGGATATTAAATTGCTAATAAGTATTTTTCAACTGGGCCTAGCATAATATCTACATTTTCCCATTAATTTATACTACACATTATTCTTTAAATATTTTACATGTGAGTGGTCATACATCACATACTTATCATTCTCTGTAAACTTGTGACTGTTTTTGCTTTTGTATTTCCTACCATGGTACTTTTTTCCTTTTTATATTCATGACTAGCCTTTTCAATAAACTGAGGTAACTTCTGTGCAATTAAACTTTATATGGAGTAAAAATCATATGCAGAATTACTTGAATTTAATCAGTTTGATGTAGCTGTAAGTCCTAATTTAATTATTGTTATTTTCTTCTAATTCAAAACCTGCCAATTCTAAGTAAGACCTGGCTTGTAATATTATGTGTCTTCTGGACATTTAATTCTTGTTCCAGCATTTAATATTTTTTTATTAACTTTTATGTCAGATTTAGTACTTCGGATTTTAAGCACATACTTGACATGTGGCACAAAATAGTTTCATCATAGCTTCCTTCTTTACCATCTTAGCCGCCATCTCCCTATTTTCTGTTAAAAACAAAAACAAAAAATATGTGATTTTTCTATGGCCAATTCTCTACACCATGACATAAGTACTTTTACCAGGCTGCTCCAATGATTAAAATATTCTAGAAATATATATCTATGGTATGTCCCTGATATTTCCCTCTCTGTCATTACTTTATTTAGTAAGAAAAAAACACCAGTTTTTTTTTCCAACCTAAGAGAAGTCTGTTTCCCCCTCCACTAGTGTCTGACTCTATAATTTCCCTAGTCATTTGTTCTTTGGCCATAACCTGATGTGGCTAAAATATTTGCAACTAGCAGAGAATAATTTTCCTTTGGAATAATCTTTAGATTTTGCTATTTATTGATTTACCTTCCTATAAAATATGTGGTAATACTTGACTAACTTGCATGGCCAGCAGGCTTTTTTGACTTTATTAAGGTCTTTGAGGCACTTGAATGCAAAAAGAAATTGAAATCCAGGACATTACTGTTGTTATGTAGAAAAATAATATTAAAATACAACTATATCTTTACACTTCCCCTGGGCCATTGTCCTTTATGTTTTCACTTTATTCACTCTTCTCTGTGTTAGACTGTCATGAATATAAATTTCATAGGAGATCAAAGGCTACTAAGCACAATGTGTGTGCTTGAAACACCCCCTGTAAGGCAAGAATTAGTTAAGCTTCTTGGTCTCCTCCTCCTAAATTTATATAAAGGTCTATGCCTTTGGTAAGTATATTTTATTTTCATGGGAGTATGACTTAGTTGGCATATGTATAACTACATGGAGATACTGAATGTGTTGGAAAGATAAAATATGTTAGCTTAAAATCTAATTTTTCACATGAACTACTTGCCTTAGTAGAGTGGATGGTGCTTTCTTAAATCATGCATGAAAGAGTTTTATTTTCTCTTTTCAACAATTTACAATAAACGTTTTGTCTTGTAATGGTTTTAATGTCAGACTTTCTAACTTTAAAATGCAATTTTAAAAATATATCTGAGAGAGTAAAGTTTATGTATGTGCATATTTTTAGGTTACATTTTGACCCACATTTTCCAGAGATAGTACATGACGTTTCATTATTCCCCTGGTTTTCTTTCAAAGCAATGGGTCCTGATTACTTGGAACGAAGTGATACGGTTTTGTGTAAAATCAGTTGTCATGTTGCTTAGATAAAGACAGCAATCTCTTCAGCCTCCTGAGACTTTCCAATGAGGTTAAAATGTGCCTACAGATGTCAGAAGCATGTGTGCAAATTAGGGAAGGAACAGAGTGAGAAATATGTACAAAGAGCTTCATATGGTGATAGACAGTAGAATTTAACATTAACAATTGTTTTGAGTGGTACAAGTTTTATAAATTTCAGAAGAAATAATGATACATACTGTTAATTAACACAAAGGCTTGCATCTTGCAATTGCATTTCCATTTGTGTTTGACAATCAATAATTTGAGGTCAGAAAGAAGTGTTAATTCTTTCAGAGGAAAAAACTTATTGCTCTAAGTTTATTGTTTATTTTTTCTCAAATATTATGTTGACATAGTTTCAAATGTATATATTTAACTTATATTGCAAGAATAGTACAAAACATTTCATTAATTTCCTTCCCCATCTGTTAACATTTTACTGTGCTTAAGAATAAGTTACAGATTTAGTGTTCCTTTACCACAATATTTCAGTATATATTTCCTAAAAACTGGGCCAATAATGTAAAATTTTTACAATATCACAGCACAAGTATCAATTTTAGGAAATTAACCTCAATCTGTTACCTTTATTTAATAGACATTATTCACATTTTACCAGTTGTCCCAATATTGCCCTTTAGAGAAAAAAAAAATGCAGGATCATGTACAGCAGTCAACTGCCATGTCTCTCTAGTCTTTTAAACCAGAATAGTCTCTCAGTTTTTAATTTTGTTTCATGGCATTGATATTTTAAAGGTGCACAGGCCATGCATTTTGTACAGTGTCCTTCAGTTCAGGCTTGTCTGATGGTTCATCACTATTAGATTCAGGGCATATGGTTTGGGCAGGAATACTTAGAAACAGTATTGTGCTCTTCTCTCGGGGGGGCACATGAGGTTGATTTGTTCTATTCCTGGTGATGTTACCACTGACGTCTTGGTTAGATGGTGCCAGGTTACTCCACCATAAGGTTAATTGTAAACATCTTTGCACATAGACTAAGTAGAAGGTTTACCATTTTTCCTCTATCACCCCTGCTAAGATCTTACCTAGTTTTACCCAAAGTGTATGTAAAGTAAGGTAAAACAAATATATTTTTTAAGGATAATAGTGTGATGAAGTAAATAAAAAAGAAAAAAAAAAGAGAGAGAAGATAGGAGAAAAGGGAGAAAAGAAAGGTAAAAGAAAAAAGAAAAGCTTTGGCCTCAGGCAGATCTGTATTTTAAATTCTGTTTCGCTATTTATTCTCTGAATTTTGTTTCCTCTTGTGATGTATGGGATAAGCTTTTCTATCTTTCGTGATTGTAGATTAAAAATCAGATATATCTAGGTCATGGAATGAGCAAGTGCTATATATTAGCTATCATAAATATTCTAAGTTCTGATCCCTTCCCAAAAAAATAATTAGGAGAAATTAGTGTGAATTTATAATGGAATTCTGATGAGGCAAAAGGACATGCACATGTAATATCTGGTAAAGCTCATATCAGTTGTGGCATCCTTTACACTGACAATTCAAGCTGGAAAACGTACGTGTGTTGATCAGAGTCTACTGATCTTCATTTAAAGACAAAAACAAAAACAAAACCCTCTTTACCTCTGCTGGGACTGACCTATTTAAATACACCAAAATTGCAATTTTCTCCATGCTTACTGTTATTACATTGTCAAAATCTCATGATAGATATCTTCTAGCCATGAAAGATGGTAACACTCAATATCTTCCCTCACTTTAATTTCCACCTTGGCACTTCAGTAAAAGACAGATGGTACACTACGTCTAAAGTATTCTCATCTTCTATTATAAAAATATTAAAAATATAATTATTTTAAAAGTAATAGAACAGCAGCTTAAAATAATAAAGCTGAAAAATAGGTGGGTGGGCTCTATTTTAGATTTCAAAGAAAAAATATGTAGAAAATGTGCATTTTTTGGTGATAACAAATAAGAGAAATATGCTCAGTTCTCAAGAAATCATTTTATTATCAACTAAAATTGCTAGATTATCTTTGTTTATTACAGTTTAAATAATGTGATATTTTTATAACCTTGCATTTCATTTACATAGGAGAACCTATTTTGTTTCAGATTAGATGTTTTATTAAAAAACAGAACATGTGATTACTGTAGTAGTGTTTACTCTAGAATTCTTCTGAAGCAAAATAACTCCGTTGAGTTATATGCAGCAAAGTTATTGTACAATTTATCAAATGATAGAATTTCACATGTATTTTTCAATGCATACTTGAGGATATTCTGTGGCATACATAATTTGTAGCTTTCCAAGTGTCCTCCTATTTCCCTTTTCTTTCTTGTTAGCAAAAAAAAAAAAAAAAAAATATTTTGTATGACAGGTGACCATGGCTTTCAAGAAAACTTTCTGGCCCCAAGAAATAAATTGCATCAATGCAAGCTAAAACACAAATTAAGAATAGGAGTACGCCATAAGAATATGGTGCCTTTCTGGTCAATGGGTCAGGAGAGGACATCTGCTAAGACCTTTTGGAAAAGAGATAGAAGGTATGGTGTTTGATTATGACTTACCTGGGCTGCTGAAATTTTTGTGACCACAAAGAAACAGCTAGAAAATAAAATCTGTAGACTAGGATGCAGCGTGTAGGGATGACAGAAAAGAAAGATTAAGGAAAAGCAAAGCAAAGAGAAAAGAAAAGAGAAAAGAAAAGAGAAAGAGAAAGAAACACGATAACATTGTAAAGCTGTTCAATTAACCAATCCTGGATTTGCAGACTTTTTGTTATGTGAGAAATGATGCAACTTTATTGTTTAAGTCATTGATGATTTGTATTTATAGTAACTGCAGCCCAAACCATCTTATTTCAGGTGCTTAGACAGGAAAGTAAAGAGATAAATTAAACTATTCATTCAAAAAATATTTTGAGCACCAACACTACTTGCAATTCACTGTTCTGGGTGCTAACGATGCATTTAGATCAAGACACCCTTTTAGCCATCAGTAGATTTTTGGCATATGGTAAGCACGAATAAGTTAATAAAAGTAATATTTTAAATGTAAATATTATTAGAATAAAGCTTTGTAATATAATGACATTCTGAATTGTAATAAGGAAGATTTTTTAAATATAATGAAAAGGTATATAAAATTGTAAACAAGTGTTTAACCTTTAAATTTCAAATCAAATGTTGTTTTTGAAAGAAAATAATTATCACCTTGAATTGCACTTAAAAGTAACCATTTAAATTTAAGCACTGTAATGGTGTTATTATGCTACAACCCGATGTTCCGGAAACTTGAAGATTAGGAAACTCTGAATTGAATATACCTTTACAAAAGAACCCATTTCATTTGTGGTTACCTCCAGGTAGCATAAGCAACATATTAGACTTCTTCAAAATGTTTTTCCAAAATCTTGCCTAGGCAAGTGAAATTAGGTACTCTCTGATCCTCTCAAAAGAAATGTCATGAAACAGTAATATCAATGAATATTAATGTTAATGAATCACTAGCCCACGGGTGGAAAGGTAATCCTACCACATATTCTTGAATCCTTCATCAGAACGACCCAAACATCAGAATGTGCATTTCTGTTTACATTTCCCTCCATCATAATTGGTAGTTTGTCACTATTTCTTTACTTGCTTGGAGGCATTATTCTAACTGAATACATTCTGTGTGTAGAGAAGAATCCTCACTCATCAAGGCTGTCAATTTTGCCACTTCTCCTTTTAGTTAGTCTTGTTAGTTACTCTCCTTCTGCTTTTACTTACTTAAGACATGTCACTCATTCAGTAGATGCACTGACAGATACTTGACTGACGTGTAAATTTATTCACAGGAAAGAGAACATTTTTGTTCTGACGTTTTATTTTTATCTCTGCATGCCATCTTTATTTGACAGATTATAAAGCCATATTCATATTAAAAAGCATCTTTAAATAAAGAGCAATTTGCCATATCAATATTGTCTTCCCACCTCTTTTATTTCCATGGCCTTAGAAAGCTTACTGAAAATAACACTTTCTCACATGCGGAAACAGTAATCCAAGTAATGGTGAATAGCCACCTTCTTCTATTATTATTATTGATTTCTGTTGCATTCAATGTACACAGGAGAAAATGTATTGTCTTCCTATATCATGGAGAGAAGGGAATTGGCATATACCCTGCTTGTCCTTTTCTGAAATGCTTAAAGAGATTATAATTTATGGTCAATAGGAAATAATCAAATTCAACAATTCAAGAACTCTTAGGAGTCAAGAAGAAAATCTCTATTAAAGGCCTCATATAAAAATGGCAATCAAACCCTTTACATGTCAATGACATGAGAAAAAGGCCTCACTGTAGTTACAGTGTATAGACTCTACTTATTCCCTTTAACAGTTTAGATATTGAAATCTAATAAAGCTTTTGTAAAATGGTGCTTGAATACATATATTTTATCCATATTAAAATGTGTATATATTTAGTGTAATTATTTTTTTTAAAGATTTTATTTATTGAGAGAGAGAGAACATGAGCAGCAGGTGGGGGGAGGGCAGAGGGAGAGGGAGAAGCAGACTCCCCACTGAGCAGGGAGCCATGGAGCTCAATCCCAGGACCCTGAGATCATGACCTGAGCCAAAGGCAGATGCTTAACTGACTGAGTACCCAGGCACCCCATGTAATTGTCATTTTTGAGGAGAAAATAACACAGACCAACAATGCCCATAGAGTAAGTCATCTTGGATGTTAGAAATGAACCCGGTAGCCATGTTCACTGAGCACTGAAGCCTAAGCAACCCACCTACAGCACTCACGGATAGCCTAGTAGTTCTAAACATAAGTAGGGTAAATAATATGGATGTCACTAAGATGCTGTACGTGATACTTTATCCCATTCAACTAGTTGTTTCTATGACTAATAATGCTCAGGTGATCCTCAAAAGCTAGAATGTTTCCACTTGCAAGCTCACTCGCTTGTTTCTAAATCTCTTAGGAGTTATTCATGTCAATATGATAACTGAGGTAAATAAATAAGCATTCTACTGATGTAGGCTACTAGTGTGTGTTAGGTGTATCAGGATACTTTATCACTTATTAAGCCTTTCATAGTCATATTTACTCTTGCAGCACATTTATTCGATACTGTTATAAACCCAGAATCTGTACTTTGGGATCAAGAGTTATTCAAAGTTTCACAAAAGTGTTTTATATCACAAAGTGGATTTTGGAGAGTGACGTAAAAAAGAAAAATATATGAAAACAATATAGATAAATGTAAGAGTCTGGAATTGAATAAAAAGAGACTAATGGAGTGTTTTCTTAAAAACTGCATGAAGGTTAAAATTCAATGTTTGCTTAACATCTGACCTTCAGCGTCTAGTGCAGATGTTGCTGGCATATAGTGAGTACTTAATTAATGATAGCTGAGTGAATGAACCAATAAATGAATACCCACAAGCTACATTTTTTTTAATGATTTTATTTATTTGATGGAGAAAAAGAGAGAGAGAGAACTCACAACAGGGGACTGGCAGGCAGAGGAAGAAGCAGGCTCTCCACTGAGCAGGGAGCCCAAGGCAGGACTCAATCCCAGGACCCCAGGATCATGACTTGAGTCGAAGGCAGACACCCAACCGACTGAGCCACCCAGGCATCCCCCCAAGAGCTACATTTTTAAAAGACCCACAGGAGTCACTGCATAGGCTATGTTCTTAATGATAGTTTTCATCTTTCCAATTTGCAATGGTGCTTTGCTCTTATACTTAAGTAAATCATTTGTTTATTACTTGTAGCTGGGTGGTTCAGGAACAAGAAAATGTATACTCTTTTCAGAGTTCTGTTATCTCAGGTACTCTTAACAAAGTTAAAATCACTGCTCCGATAACTACTCATTCACATTTTAAAAACCTAGTTAATCTATTTTTAAGAATTCTTGAAAACAAAAGACAAAGCAAACAACAAACATAATTACTTGGATGTTATATCCTTTCAATATTTGTTGAGTCATTAAAACCAGTCTTCACACGGTGCAAATAAAAAATACCAACATGAGGTAAGGAAAACATTGTTAACCATACACAAAGTTACTTTCTGGCACTGTCGTGGTAAAACAATGTGCATCTATGTTTTTAATTGAATCATTTTTTCTACTACCTGGGGGACACCATTATGAGCTGACACCTGTCAAAAGACGTTTTCCTGACCCTTTCAGCTTATTCTTCTGTTATATTTGTAGCCACTCCCCAGATGTGCTCATTGGACAACTAATTCCCTGGACATGGCTATAAATGCTTCATGAAGTACTTGGAGATGAGTTTTACATAGAAAAGACTGAGGCAGTCATTTCTTTTGCGTGAAAAATATGAGTCCAAAGCCTCACCATTTCATGATAAACCAAGATGATGAATCATAATTTCTCAGAAAACCTGGCTTAGAAAAAATAAATGGGGGCACCTGGGTGGCTCAGTTGGTTAAGCGACTGCCTTCGGCTCAGGTCATGATCCTGGAGTCCCGGGATCGAGTCCCGCATCAGGCTCTCTGCTCGGCAGGGAGTCTGCTTCTCCCTCTGACCCTCCCCCCTCTCATGTGCTCTCTCATTCTCTCTCTGTCAAATAAATAAATAAAATCTTAAAAAAAAAAAAATGTATCTCAGTACACCTATGCCTCCCCAGTTCCCTGATATTTATAGCCTGTCTGTCCCAAATGCCTAGGATAAATCTATCTCATTTGTGACCATTTCATAGACAAGTGACCTAGAAAGAGCCTCATTTCTTTTCACCAGTATTTTTTTTAATACTATTTGTTCACCGTGACTTAAAATATTGACATTTCTGTGTAATGTTTCTACAACAGTTCTTTCTCAGGAAGCTATTCCCTGAAGAATTTGAGAAATATTTTAAAAAATTAATGGCCTCATAGAGGAAGAAAATATTGTTTTATAAAAGAGTTGAATGATTTATATGGGTTAATGCAACTTCTTAACTTTTATTGCACAATATTTATTCATTATAGAATATGAGAATAATGAAGAGTAGTAAGAAAAAAATCTGCATATTCAACATGTTTGCTCTTTATTTTCCTTCTATTCATAGATTTAAAAAAAAAAACATAGCTCTAGTTATACTGTGTAAGTGTGTGGGTACATCTCATGTGAAATGTATTATCATTTTTCCATGTTATTACATATTTCCATTAATGCCTAAACATTTTTATAGCATTTTTGGTAGGCATGCTATCAACATCTTCCTAGCTTTCCTTGATATACAGCAACTCGTCTATGTCTTTTGTAATCAAATTTATGATTTTAAAATATATTGTTTTAAAGGTTTTATATATTTGAGAGAGAGAGAGCATGAGCAGAAAGAAGGAGAAGCAGACTCCCTGCTGAGTAGGGAGCCCAATGCAGGGCTTGATCCCAGGACCCTAAGATCATAATCCAAGCCAAAGATAGACACTTAACTGACTGAGCCACCCAGGCATCCCGATTTTTTTTAAATTTTATTTATTCATTTGAGACACAGAGATACAGAGAGAGAGAGAGCATGAGCAGGGAGAGAGGCAGAGGGAGAGGGAGAAGCAGGCTCCCCGCTGAGCAGGGAGCCTGATGCGGGGCTCGATCCCAGGACGCTGGGATCATGACCTGAGCTGAAGGCAGAGGCTTAACCATCTGAGCCACCCAGGCGCCCCTGGGCATCCCGATTTTTAAAATATTTTTATATTTGCTATCACCTTTATTCCTAGAAATTCTACTCTCTTCAATTATATTTTATCTTATGATAATTTTATTTTGAAATATTTAATTATTAAATGCATGTGAAATATATTTAACTACATGGTGTGATTAAAAATTCTGAGTTAATATATGTAACATGCATTTTCCTCTTTCCTTACACTGAACTATATAGTCTATTGCTATTTTGAAAGTAATGTTTAGCCGTATATTCTTACTGGTAATCTAATGTATATAAAATTATTTTGCTTCGTGTTTGTTGAATTTATCTTATTAATCAGATTCATATTTCATTTGATTATTATAGATTTTTTGGACATAAAGCCACATAATGTGCAAACAACATTAAACCCCTTCCATTTTTACACAGCAGTCATCAGTATTCAAAAGACAAGACTCTAGTTTTTCCTCCAAAAGTCCACCCTTACTTTTATTCTCACGTGATGCGGCTGCTTATTTTGTGAATAATATCACTGGGAAGTTGAATTGCTTGTGTGTGTCTGGAGTGTGAGTATTTCACTTCTCAAAATTGAGAATTACGGGCGCCTGGGTGGCTCAGTCATTAAGCGTCTGCCTTCAGCTCAGGTCATGATCCCAGGGTCCTGGGATCGAGCCCCGCATCGGGCTCCCTGCTCTGCGGGAAGCCTGCTTCTCCCTCTCCCACTCCCCCTGCTTGTGTTCCCTCTCTCACTGTCTCTCTCTCTGTTGAAAAATAAATAAAATCTTTAAAAAAAAATTGAGAATTACAGTGTAACTTAATGAGCAAAGACACCCATCTTTATAGATAAACTTGTCAAGTAAAATAGAAATCAGAGTTTTCATTTTTCAGGGTGGGTATGCTAAGCTATGCACGGCAGACTTGTCATTTTGCCAGGCTGGCCAGCATGCCTTTACCACTTTCCTTGCTGTCTGTACCACAATTTCCTTCAGGTACCCTATACTAGACGCTTCCTTACCCACAGCTATCTAGACTGCCCATCAAGGTCCCATCTCACTCTGGCAAAATGATGGGCCCAGAACACAGGGAAGAACAATCAGCCTCCCTCGACCCTGAGAATTTGGATCTTGAACTAAGGTTACATATGGCTGGAAAAATGATAGGCTTGTTTCATTTCTTTTTTTTTTTTTTTTTAAGATTTATTTATTTGAGAGAGAGAGAGCACATGAGAGGGGGTAGGGTCGCAGGGAGAAGCAGACTCCCCGCTGAGCGGGGAGCCCGATGTGGGACTCGATCCCCGGACTCCAGGATCATGACCTGAGCCCAAAGCAGTCGCTTAACCAACTGAGCCACCCAGGCGCCCCAGCTTGTTTCATTTCTATGGAAGATTCCTGGAGCCATTTCCTGCCACTTGTGGTGCCTTTCCTGAGCCCCTTTGTTCAAGAATTGTTTTTGAATTCTATGAGCTACTTCTAATAGTCCAAAACTGCCTTTTTTTCCCCTTTCTTTTTACTTATTTCTTATGTTTATGTCAAACTTAGCCAGAGATGGTATCTGGTGCTTAAACAGAGAGGAGCCTGAAATACTTGGAAGAGAAAATTACAAAGAAAATGTAATGATCTTAATCTTTCAAAATCAATGCCATACCTCTCATTCTAATTTAATAGATATTTTGAAAAGAATTTCAAGAAGAAAAATTTAATTGCTAAATTATAAGATCCTACATTTAAGATTTTTAAATGATCTTTTCTAAATATGCATATACATACACATACTTGTGTGTATGTGATGTGTACAGATGGGTTCGTTTTGTCAGATGTGCTTAATAATGTTAAATAATGTTAAATATAACTTCATACATTTTACATGTACAACACATTATATATATTTCATAATTTTATATGTATTACTTTATATATTTATATATACACACAGATACATTCACTCACATGAATGATATATGAAATTTTGTAGTCTGTTTTCATTTAATAATGTACTGTTATATTTTTGCCTTTTCATATTAATAGGTACATATTGTCCAATGTTATAGTTGTATTATAATGTAATTAACTATTTTATAATTATGAATACTTAGAATATTTAAAATTGCACTTTATTTTATGCCAATGTGATAAGTATTAAATGAAAATTAATATTAGATAACTATGTCTCACAATTTTTTGAGTTTATTAGAAAGTGAATTGCAGGGCACCTGGGTGGTTCAGTCAGTTAAGCGTCTGCCTTCGGCTCAGGTCATGATCCCAGGGTCCTGGGATTAAGCCCCACGCTGGGCTCCCTGCTCAGCGGGAGCCTGGTTCTCCTCCTCCCGGCTAGTGCTCTCGCTATCTCTATCCCGTCTGTCTCTCTCTCAAATAAATAAATAAAATCTTTAAAAAAAAAAAAGTGAATTGCTTAGTTTAAGAGAAAATATTTTTGTTTTTTAATTTAAATAATGAGTGAGATTCTGATCTTACACATGAAGGAGCAATGCTAGGTAATTTACAGGTAAATTATTTCACATTTTTGTGTATCAAGACAAATAAGGGGATTGAGAAAGCAAATATTCTTTATATTTTTAAAGTCTTTTTTAAGAACTTATTTAGACAATCAAATCCATTGAAGAACTTCAAAAGAGATGTTTGTGATTTTACTACATTATAAAAATAAACTTCGTGAGTAGGAACTCAATTCAAACTGGATTTTTTATAAGTCTAGAAGAAATAAAGAGGTTAGCCTTATTTTGTCATTTATTACCCAATTACTCTATGTATGACTCTGCATTTTCACCAAATCATGTCATTTTAAAATTAATTAAAATATATTTTTAGAAATGCTTTCTGAGAATTTTAAATTATTAGGTGTTCTCAACAATACTATATGTTTCATACATTTTATAAAATATTCAGATATTAGTTTTTAGCAAAAAGAGGTGAACAATAGATACCACATAGTAAATCATAAACTGTCTTCAACCATGCCTCAGGCTATAAAGAATTTTTGAAAACATTTTTAGATTCTTTTCAGAAATTTTATATCTGGATTCCATAGTTACCCTTCATATATGCATTCAGATTCTCCTCTATGGATCTCAAATCTCTCTATATAAATAGCTTCTTTAAAAAGCATTATTTAATGGATATGTTGCAAGTATTGTGTTCCTGTCTGTCTGGTGGTTGTGCCTCAGACCTGCCCATTAAACTACCAATTTCTACAGTGAAAAGGCTTTCCCATGATGAAATGTTCTTTTTTCAAGTATGCTAATGACTTTTCTTGAAGGATAACATGTTAAAATAAAAATGAGCTACCAATTCCTGGTGTATATATGTATAAAAGTTTCCCAATTATGTCCTCCCCAAATGACTCTATGTAATTTACTGAACTAATATTTTCTTATCATTTTCAACCATTATATTGGTTTAATTCCTCAATCTGAAATAAAATGAGCTCTTGACCAACCCAAAACTTGAAGAAAATCAGAAGAGTCCTATAATCTAGTAGCCAAAGAGTGTGTGCCTGTATAAAGGTTTGACGAAGGATTGATACTGTCAGCTTTCTAATTAAGGAATAGAACAATGTGAGGGGGGGGAAAAAATTGCACATTTTTTTTTTCCTTTCAAAGTTTTCTATATGCCTTCTTGTTATGGGGTGATGTGAAAGACAGAGGAAGAGATGATTATGAAAAAAACATTCAACCTTTCCACTCAATATTTCAAGGCTTTGGATTATAGCTGTCATTTAAAATCCACATACTTACATTTGAGTCTTGAAAAATCTTTCACATGGAGGTATCAATTCTTTTTAATTTTACAGAAAATATTGAATTATATTAACTTAGTATCAGATAAAATATTACTTGGTTAAAATAAAATTTTGTAAATATACCAGACTGGCTCATTAATGTGAAATACAATTTTTCTTCATTTTAGCATTTTGTTTTAAATTATGAGGATAAACTTCTAATACTTTCTTATCTGTTACCATTAAAAAACAGAATCTGAAAAGAGAACTCTTTTCTTAAGAACATATGCAATATTTCTCAAAATCACTATTGTTGAAATAAATTTACTATGTAAGAATGTTTAGTTTTGAAATTTACATTATAAACTACTGTTTGTGTATCGTTGTGATTAAATAGGGGAAACAATGATGTTGCCCATCATTAAATAAGGTTAAAAAATATATTTGATAAATTGCAATAAAAGACATTTTTAATATTACTTTAGTGCTCGTTAAAGATTCTGTTATCAATATCTATATATATTTTGCTGATAATGATGTCAAGACACTAGATGAACCAAACTACTTTTTTGGAAACAACTTTCTCCTTTGGTAAATATTAATTGTACACCTAATAATTACCAGTGACCATCTATGCTCTGGGAATATATGGATAAATGGAAAAAACAAAGCATGGAACACACAGAGGTAAATTTTCTACCAAGATAATATAGACAATAAAAGAAACATAAACAAAAATGTGGCAATTTCAGATAATAAGAGTGATATTAAGGAAGTAAATTAAAAGGATAGATCATTTTGGAGTTGTAGGATGAGAACTAATTTATACAGCAAGTAACTGCTGTCTAACAGATTTGAAACTTAAATGATAGGATAGGTGAAAATCATTCCAACAGAAAAAAGTTGTAAATTCAAAGGCCTTGAGGTAGATTAATATATAGTATATTTAAGGCACAGATACAAGAAGGGTTTGACTGGAATTTCATGAAGAGAGAAGAATGATAGGAAGTGACATTGGAGGGGTAGTCAGAAATCAAATGAGGTGAGGCATTTCAGGCTGTGGTCTGGTGTTTGGAATTTGTTATAAGCCCAAGAGGAAGTGATAGCTATAAGCTCTCAGTTTGTTCTGTGCCTTTTCACAGCAGAGCTGATGAGAAGCTGTGAGATTCTAGATAAAATTTAGAGATATTAGCATTTGATGTAGAGACAAATAAGACCCAAACTAGAGTTGGAAGATATAGCAAGTTAAAAAAAGAGGGCTCCAAATAATATTTTTACTGTAACTATGTCCAACGCGAATATTTGGGACATATGCTTACCAACATATTTGTTACTTATCTGAAATTCCATTTTCATCTAGGTATTCTAAATTTTATCTGGTACACCTAAGATCCCTGACATTCTTTGAGTATCTAGGGGAAGAAAGGTTTCACGGACCTAGAAGGGGAAGACTGGAGAAAGAGCATGGTATAGGATGGGGGAGAGGAGGGAAAGATATTCTGTGTTGAAGATGTTTGAGAAGACTTCCAAATGAAGATACTAAAAATAGCTCAAAAGAAAACAGAGAGTTGGAAATAAAGATACAATAGTCCTCTATACGCAGGTGGTATTGAAAGTTGTGGGAATATGTGAACAACACTGGAGAAGATAGCGAGAGAGCCAAGAGGAGGGAGAGAAAAAAAATAAAGGTATGATTACATGGAAATCTAGGGAAAGTGGTCAACAGCTAAATGGGGAGGGAGGTCCAATAAGATCAGAACAAAACCTGAGTATGGGGCTTCACAAAAAGAGACTGTTGGTGTTTAAGTAGAGTAATAAAGGGGAAAGGCTCAATTGAATTGGGTTAAGGCTGGGGTGAGGAGGTGAATAAGAACAGTATTAACTGTTTTGTGGAATTGTGCCATAAATGGAGAGCAAGGAAAATAGTAAGGATGAAATAAAAAAAAAAGGTTTTTTTTCTTCAAGCTGAGTAGATGTAACACATGTTTCCATATAAGTGAGAATTTTTCATTAAATAGAAGGTGAAGCAGGTTATACATGATATTTGCAGAAAAGAAAACCTTGCCTAAGCCAGTGTGAAATCCAGAGCTCAGAAAGAAGTGTCCTTGAGGAAAAAAAAAAAAAAAAAAGTGCTTTTGTTTTACTAGTAGGAAATGCAGACTATATAGGTAGAGACCAGCGAGGTTGTAACTTTAATGGTCAGAAGATGAGTTTACTAGTTCTTACCTCATTATACACATCTTCTAACAGAGGTACATTTTGGAGGATTTTAGATGTGATCCATAAAAAAACAAAACAAAAATCATAATGTCTTAGGGAAACATTTATGTTTCCCTACATAAATGTCTTAGGGAAAACACACCCGCACACATTGATATTATAAAGAATGTGTCTTCGGGCGCCTGGGTGGCTCAGTTGGTTAAGCGACTGCCTTCGGCTCAGGTCATGATCCTGGAGTCCCTGGATCGAGTCCCGCATCGGGCTCCTGCTCGGCAGGGAGCCTGCTTCTGCCTCTGACCCTCCCCCCTCTCATGTGCTCTCTCTCTCTCTCATTCTGTCTGTCTCAAATAAATAAATAAAATCTTTAAAAAAAAAAAAAAGAATGTGTCTTCATTTCATTTTTTAGTCTGGATTAGAGAAATTTCCTTGGAACTTTCAGAACACTATCACCACAACACAACTTACATTCCATTCTTAATTGTCATTCTATTTATGGAAACTAAGTATAATTTAGTATTCTTTGTATCCCTAGTTAAGCCATTAGCCCTTGGAAATTTTAGTGTGCAGTAAATATGTGATGAAAGAGTTAAAAATTCGAAGAAAAAACAAATGTATGTGTCTCTGGAATTTTGGACAAATCACTGTTTACCCTACAGCCTCTAAAGAAATCTATTTGTTTGTAACTCAAAGATGGAGCACATGGAAAAATATAAGCAGCATTATGTTTTGTATCGTTGGCAAGTCACTTCACTTTCCTGGGTTTCAATATATGTGACAAACTAAAAAAATGTAAGAAAGACTCAAATTGATTCAAATTACAGTATTTCTTATTATAGTGGAGTTTATCATCTAATGCTTTTATTGACTAATCAATTATGTTCAAAAATAGTCTTTGTTTAGAAATAATATTGTTCAAATTTATGGTGACAAAGCCAAAATGTAAGGTGTTATATTCTGCTGGGTGACATTATATGTTTAAATGCTGAATGGTTTTAATTAATGAATATCATGTTCTATTGATGTGTTAGGTTATAATATATTTTCCAAAGATATGCACTGTATTAATGCTGATCTAAATTGAAGATATTTGCAAGTCAGTACATAATGTTTTTTCTTAATCGACCTGAAATACATTAGGGGGTCCTCTGAAATAAAAGCCATATTTATAAAGATGCTTATAGAATATCTAGTTTATGTGAAATTGACCTATACCTATTAAGATCAATATGATATTGAAACATGAGATTCATGTTTACGTCATACTGCACAAAATTGCCATGATTTACTGAAATTTGGAAGGAGTTACAAAAGGCACATTTGATGCCAGACTTCAAGCTACATTACAAAGCTGTAATCACCAAGACGGTATGGACAGACACAAAAACAGACATATATATCAAGGGAACAGAATAGAGAACCCAGAAATGGACCCTCAACTCTATGGCCAACTAATCTTCAATAAAGCAGGAAAGAATATCCAATGGAAAAAGGACAGTCTCTTCAACAAATTGTGCTGGGAAAATTGGACAGCCATATGCAGAAGAATGAAACTGGACCTTTTTCTTACACCATACACAAAGATAAACTCTAAATGGATGAAAGACTTAAATGTGAGATAGCAATCCATGAAAATCCTAGCGGAGAACAGAGGCAGCAACTTCTTTGTCCTAGGCCGCAGCAACTTGTTACTAGACATGTCTCCAAAGGCAAGGGAAATAAAAGCAAAAATGAACTATTGGGACTTCATCAAGATAGAAAGCTTCTGCACAGCAAAGGAAACAATCAACAAAACTAAACTTCTCCCTACAGAATGGGAGAAGATATTTGCAAATGACATATCAAATAAAAGGCTAATATCCAAAATCTATAAAGAACTTACCAAACTCAACACCCAAAAACCAAATAATCCAATCGAGAAATGGGCAGAAGACATGAACAGACACTTCTCCAAAGAAGACATACAAATGGCCAACAGACACATGAAAAAATGCTCAACATCACTGGGCATCAGGGAAATACAAATCAAAACCTCAATGAGATACCACCTCACACCAGTCAGAATGGCTAAAATTAACAACAAGTCAGGAAACAAAAAATGTTGGTGAGGATGTGGAGAAAGGGGAACCATTCCTCTTACACTGTTGGTAGGAATGCAAGCTGGTACAGCCAGTCTGGAAAACAGTATGGTGGCTCCTTAAGAAATAAAAATAGAGATACCCTATGACCCAGTAATTGCACTACTAGGTATTTACCCCAAAGATACAAATGTAGTGAGCCAAAGGGACACCTGAACCCCAATGTTTATAGCAGTAATGTCCACAAGAGCCAAATTATGGAAAGAGCCAAGATGTTCATTGATGGATGAATGGATAAAGAAGATGTGGTATATATATACAATGGAATATTACTCAACCATCAGAAAAGATGAAATCTTACCATTTACATTGAAGTGAATGGACCTGGAAGATATTATACTGAGCAAAATAAGTCAATCAGAGAAAGGCAACTATCATATGGTTTCACTCATATGAGGAATATGAGAAACAGTGCAGAGGATCATAGGGGAAGGGAGAGAAAAATGGAATGGGAAGAAATCAAAGAAGGAGACAAACTGTGAGAGACTTTTAACTGAGGAAAAGAAACTAAGGCTAACTGGAGGGTAGGTGGGTGGGGGGCATGGGGTAACTGGATGATGGTCATTAAGTAGGGCAGGTGATGTAATGAGCACTGGGTGTTATATGCAACTGATGAATTACCGAACTCTACATCTGAAACTAATCACGTTCTATATGTTGGCTAATTGAATTTAAATTAAAAAAAGTTCAAAAACAAAAGGCATTTTGGAGGCAAAAGTCAGAAAATTCATGATGCTGATTTTTTTCTGTTCTATTTGACATAAAAGACATGAAATTTTGAAACTTTTTGATATTCCAATGAGAATGATTCAGAACATTTAAATATTGAAATTAATTTAGCAATGTTATGATTATGTATATTACTGTTTAGTATTTCAGAGAAATTAGACATTTCTATATTGGAATTTTGAAAAATGAAACTCATTCTGGATTTGTGTTTTTTCTTTCAAAAATACTTTCACAGTAGTATGAATCAATGACCTATTTTAAATGTTATCCAATATCATAAGGGAAATCAGTTAAGGAATATATATGCTTTTAATAGTCATACATGGTTAAAATTACCATTTATTTTACTTCAGCACATTCATATGGATGAAAATGCAAGTGTGTGGTCTGCTAACTTACCTGTCCTTTTTATGAGTGATGTCTTGCCCTGTATTTATAGCTATGTTTGCAGACTAAATAAATTTTGCTTCCTAGAAGTCATTGAGTATTTCACAGCTTCAGTTGGAATATTGCTTATATTCACTGTTCATATTCTATTTATGTTGGTATGCAAACAATGAATCATGGAACACTACATCAAAAACTAATGATGTATGGTGAATAACATAATAAAATTTAAAAAAAAGACAGTACATACTTAGATATCATGTGCCTCAATAGTTTTTGACTTAATTCTACATAGAAACACTGAGTTCTAGCAAGATTGCTACTTGATGTTATTAGACATGCATTTGGGAGGATTTTTTTTTAATTCATGTTTTCCTATAATTGATTTTGAAAATATGTAGTAGATGCTGAACGCATTTTAAATGCCTAGAAATAAGTAAAATATCACAGATTTAGTGCATATTTATAGGAGCATTCTAACTTTCCCTTTGGTTTATCAGCATATGAAAAGAAATGCATCTATCTTCAACCATTTTTTCATTAGTGTGTCACACTTTTACTCATATGAAATTATGTGGCAAAGTTAGAAGACCAATTGGCCGGCCCTTCCTTCAAAATCAACTCCAGGGGCGCCTGGGTGGCTCAGTTGGTTAAGCGAGTGCCTTCGTCTCAGGCCATGGTCCTGGAGTCGGGGATCGAGTCCCGCATCAGGCTCCCTGCTCGGCAGAGAGCCTGCTTCTCCCTCTGACCCTCCCCACTCTCATGTGCTCTCTCTCATTCTCTCTCAAATAAATAAATAAAATCTTTAAAAAAAAAAAATCAACTCCAAGCTCAAGGCTTCCAGGGAGTTCTTCATTATTAATAATACACTGTGTTCTTCACCCCTGTGCTGATTGGGAGTTTAGTCTATGAACCCTCTGTATTTGTGTTTTTTTGTTTTGTTTTGTTTCTTTGCAACTGCATTATTCACAAAACATTTTGTGTGTAATCATCTTTCCACATATTTTTAAGTCCTGTCAGGTATAACACAACTTGTTTGTTAGCTTTGTAAAAAGAGTAATCAGGGCTTCTCTAAATTTATACATTATCTAATAAATGTAGTATTAACAACAATAACTTCTATGTAATTGAGAAAGAATCAATGTTAATTAGCTGATTGATCTGTATTTGGCAGATTTGTTAACATCCTATTTTTTTCATTTTGTGATATTTTATATATTTTCAAAAATCTTTTCTGTTCTAGAAAGAGAAAATATTGTCTCTTCTCTTCAATTTATAGATTTACATATAAATCTGAATAATTTTAATATGAAGTAAAAACATTTATTTTGCATATTTAAATAAGACTCTAAGAATGACAATCTTAGCATTGATAATTAAAAAATGAAAACCTGTACCTTTTCCATTGTCCAGTTACATGTAAATGTATGGTTATAAATAGGACAGTGACTAGATGTTCAAGGATTTTATTTTATATTTTCCTTCACATAAGGTTATTAAATAATTTTTGTATTAATAAAAATGATCAAGTGATCAAGTAGAAGAGCCTTATTTAGTCTCTGAAATTAAGAAAGAAGATAATTTTATACTTACTACTTCAGAAATTGTAGATAACAAATGAAAAAGTAACTTGCCATCTGAGTATCTAATAAACAGGGTATATAAATTTAATGTATTTTTTCCTTTTTTGCTTAAGAATATGGAGATTTCATACCCAAGCAATGCCATCAAATGATTCATATTTCATATGGCTAAATGTTCTTAATCGTTTAGTTCTCTCGTTTGGACATAAAAATCACACAAGAAATTCTTACCTTTCACTTGTTAATAAATGGTAACAGAGGTTGATATACAGGGAAAAAATTTATAAGAAGCAAATACTTTCATCTAGACAAAGAAGCAAAGCATTATTCACTCCCTGCCCACAGAAAATTACTGTAAATTTTTAAGAGCAGTAAAACTGTGCTTCAATTTTTAAGTAATCTTCTGTCCAGTAAAAAGTTTAATTCCCCTCATCCTAGTTATATACTTGTGTGACATATCCTAGATATAGATATATATATATATAACTATAAATATAGAAATATAAGTATCCTAGATATAGATATATATCTATAAATATATAAATAAATCATCAAATACATCAATAAATCATATATAATAAATATTATATATATGTATATATATGTGTGTGTATGTGTGTGTGTGTATATATATATATATATATATACACACACACACATACATATATATCAGCAAGTGGCAGTTAAGCAAAGTGAAGTGACTGGGAGGAGAAACCACAAAGTGAACGGCTATTCAGAAGAAACAGAAGGTCCCAGAAGCTGAAGCCTAAAATTTAGATAACTCTCTCTCCTGTTTTCTAGAGGGACAAGAGGAATTTAACCATTGAAAAGGGAGAGGATCAAATTCTGAATTAGATCTTATAATTGTAGTTAGACTATCATTTATTTATGTCATTTTACACAAAGGGATATTGGTATCTTTTATTTTAGTTGAGTCTCCATTACTAATGTAGAAGAACATCTGACTCATAATCCCAGTTTTATCACTCTACACCATGGGGGTTTGCTATTCCTTCTTTGAGGTCAGTTTCCAGTTTAGTCAACATTGCCAGAGGCCTCATAAGAAACAAATGAGACAATGGATATATATACATCTTGAAAACTGTAAAGTGAATAGTTAAAGGACAATATGCTGTAGTATATTTTTATTGGTTCATCTTCTCTGATAGACATATCAATGGCTTGAAATTTTCAGTAGAAATCTAAACTCTTATCATTATACTTATCCTTATTGCTGTTTTTATTAGCATTTAATTGTTCCATTTATTGGCATAACTCCTTTCATTTGGTGTAAAAATATTCAATCTAGATCAGTTTTGAATTCTATTAGACTTTATGATCTTTCCTTTCTTATCATTAATCATTAATGTTCAACACATTTTAGTTAGTCTAATTAACATAATTCAACATAATTATAGGTGTGGAACTGACACAAGTTATATCCGAGTTACTTTACTCATAACATATCAAAAGAAATCCTAAAATAATGTCATATCCCAACTTAATTATATAAGAAAATTTGAATTTTTAAATTGTGATTTTTTTTCTTGATTATTATATATTTTTTTCTTACAGGTAAGAAATTAGAACTCTCATTTTACATGTAAGAAAATAAATATTGAATATTTTTTCTCAAATTTTAGTCAGTTTTATATAAGATATGAGGATAAGAACTTTTCTTCCAGTAATCCAGATACATTTTTATTTTTTTCCACAAATATATACAGCATTTTGTCTGAGAGTTAAAAATTTCACAATATAAGGTCATAACAAAAATGGTTTTGTGCAACCCACTGCAATTCCATTCAAGCTCTGATATTTAGGCAAAATTGAATAGGGATTTCTGATGGTAATCATTTTTTCAAACTACCATTTCCCAGACTGTTAAAAGAAAAAAAAAAGAAAAAGGAAATGAAAAAAGAAAATAAAAAGAAAGAAAGAAAAAAGGCAACTTCAACTTCATAGACACGGTACAGACTAGAAAAGAGAAAATCAAAAGGTTATTTGCTGATTTCATTTTAGGCTAATGATAACTGTGTATCCTTATGGACTAAAAACATTTTAGTAGTTTTTAAAGGTTTTACTCCTCAAACAGCCAATCATCCAAAAAAGAAGCAATACACCAAGTAACTTAATTATAAAATGTCAAAGCTTAAGAGCAAGCATTCACAAAGCACCATTATGAGATTTCAATAGCACTGAGACCTGCTCAGGTTAACCTGCCAACTATGTCCTATTTGCAAGTAAAATTTGCCCTCTTTCCTAATCAACTGCTCTAGAGCTGAATATTTCCCATTTATTTAATGCTATCTGCCAGGGCTCCCAGATGTTTTAGTCCTTATTTTAGGACCATCTCAGACACATTAGCCTTTTGCCTAACAGTGCCAATGTGACGGCCTGACAACCTGAAACTTGGAGATGTTATGCCATTGGGTGTCAAGATCTTTCCAGGAAAAGGTGTTTAAAATATATATATATATATATATGAACACATATTTAAATAATGCCAATTTACACAGCAAGGTAACAAAACCAAATATTCCATATTATGTCTGCTATGCCAGAATATTATTTCTTCAAATGCAACTAGAGTAAAATTATGTTTGTTTTCCATGATTCTGAAATTTTTCATTACCTAGTATTCCTTTTGCAATAAGCTATATGTCATGAACCCTTTGTAGAATAATTATCTTTTTTTATTCTATTTTATTTGTATCCCGTTTTATTTTATTTATTTATTTGTTTGTTTATTTTTATTAACATAGAATGTATTATTTGTTTCAGGGGTACAGGTCTGTGATTCATCAGTCTTACACACTTCACAGTATATTTGATTATATTTAGTTGAACATGAAATTATCATTTTTTTTAAGATTTTCTTTCTTTATTTGTCAGAGAGACAGAACACAAGCAGGGGGAGAGGCAGGCAGAGGGAGAAGCAGGCTCCCCGCCAAGCAAGGAGCCCGATGTGGGACTCGATCCCAGGACCCTGGGATCATGACCTGAGCCAAAGGCAGCCGCTTAACCGACTGAGCCACCAAGGCGTCCCATGAAATTATCACTTTGACCCTTATAAAAATGATCAAATAGCTGTACTTCCAGATGGTTTAAGTTAATGTAGTATATAAAAGGTGCTGTATTATGGAAATATTTTTTACATTATAGATAAATTTTAAGTTCACAAGGTCCAAATTAAATCTCCTATTTGCTAAGTAATTATTTTACGTTTCTCAAAGAATCAAAATGAATTCATCAGTGACTTAAACTAACAAGGACTAAACTAGTACAACAGAAAAAAAGATAAGCTTCCCTAGCCAAATGTGAAAACATATTAACTGGTCAAAAAGTTAATTTTAATATTGATCCAAACTGGTAGAATGTAGCAATGTTCTTGGTTCATGTAAAGGTGTTCATGCTGTTTTGGGTGCCACTGGTATTTAGCTTGGATTGATAACATAAATTGACTAGGTCACCTCAGGGAAAACTTAAGCATTTCCACACGGAGGAAAGTACATCAACTGGAGGAAGATAGAGAGAATCTTATACTAGGTCATACATTTACATAAAATAACCATAAAAATCCCATTGCCTTATGATTTTATGCCAGGCACTTTGAGCACAATTATGTAGAACATCAGAGATCCCCTAAAGAACCCATGAGAGGTCACACAGGTTATCACAAACCAGGTGATGACAAAGCCTTCAATCTCTCCTTTATCTTACTGTTTTCTTAAAACCCTACTGTGCACTTCTGTCAAATGTTTAGCCAAGCTACGCCCTGGTATTGCTACCCTGGTATCCATTTGGTTTGGCCAAGTGGCCTGCAGGGATTTTAAACTAGCCCCAGCCTCTCATGAAAGCACATGCCCTAGACAGAAGCCACAGAACCACAAGCAAATGTAAGTCCCTAATGGGACTCCTCAATAGTTCTTGTGATCAACTGTCTTCCTTGCCTCCCAGGGTCTGTATGCCTTATGTGCCCCTTAGATAGGGCTCCAGGGGAACTTACCAAACTTTCACACTTTTGGTTTGAATTGACCTATCCAGTCCGGGAACCCCAATGCACTCTATCCATAGACATTAATAAAGGCATGTGCCCCAAGTTCTCTCTCTGCAATCTTGACCTTCTCATGTGGCCCTTCAGGGCATGCCATTTACTTCCTCCAGGCCCTATGAACTGTAATAAATTTCTCTATTTCTTTTTTTAAAAGATTTTATTTATTTATTTGTCAGAAAGAGAGCACAAGCAGGCGGAGCGGCAGGCAGAGGGAGAAGTAGGCTCACCACTGAGCAAGGAGCCCGATGCGGGACTCCCCGATTCCAGGACCCAGGGATAATGACCTGAGCTGACCACGGATGCTTAACAGACTGAGCCACCCAGGTGACCCATAAATTTCTCTATTTCAGTTTATCTTGTGGTCTGTTGTTGAACTGTGTGGCTCACCATCCAAAACTCTGTGTTCTATTTAACAAATGTTAATTTGACAAAATCATAATAGCATCCTTATATTATTATTATGGTTATTATTATTATCATTGGTATTATACATAAGGGAGAAAAAACCTCAACTGACCTGATAACTACTATGTGTATAAACCTAATTAAAATAATTTCAGGGGCACCTGGGTGGCTCAGCCGTTAGGCATCTGCCCTCGGCTCAGGTCATGATCCCAGGGTCCTGGAATCGAGCCCCGCATCGGGCTCCCCGCTCTGCAGGAAGCCTGCTTCTCCTTCTCCCACTTCCCCTGCTTGTTTTCCTGCTCTCACTAACTCTCTATCAAATAAATAAATAAAATCTTAAAAAAAATAAATAAATAAAAATAAAAATAAAATAATTTCAAACACAGGTCCAAAAAAGCACATTATACATCAGACTATGAATTCTCAAGACTCATTTTGTAGGCTTTTCAGATAAATCATATTTCATCAGTTAAATACATTTAGACCAAGATTTCTGCTTACTATATAAATTTTGGATCATGTGTCTATGACATACTGGCATATAATTTCAGTGACTAGATAGAATTCACTGGTTAAAATATGTTCCCAAAAAATCACTTTCAAGTGGGACACGCATGTATAGTTACCAGCTAACTAGAAGAAAGGTAAATTCTAGGGGTTCCTGGGTGGCTCGGTCGGTTAACCATCTGCCTTTGGCTCAGGTCATGATCTCAGGGTCCTGGAATCGAGCCCCATGTCAGTCTCTCTGCTCAAGGCGGAGTCTGCTTCTCCCTCTTCTTCTGTGCTCTCTCTCAAATAAATAAATAAAATCTTAAAAAGGAAAAAGAAAAAAATTCTAATAACAGGAGACAATGCAAGGCTAGTATAAATTCAAGATACTATAGTTAGCAGTTCTAAAAAGTTTCACAGAATGATCCCCACACAGCTTCCAATATGATTCCGACATGGCTGACCTGTAAATGTCACCCTACTCACTGAAAGCACTTTTGTGATCTTTAACAGCAGGGAAGTTAAACTTTAATTTTTGAACAGATCAAATGTTAAAATAGGTAAGACAAGCTTAAGGAAAGGAAGTAAGCAAGGTTACTATCAAAAGTTTCTAAACAATAGAACTTGTCACCAATTTGAAGCCAGGTAGTTAATGGGTGGAGTAGGAAAAAAGTGAAATATGTCAACATATCTCAAATGGATTTCAATACATCCAACACACTTATGTGTGTGTGTATTATGTGTGTATGTATGTATAAATATCTATATATTTACATATAATCTGTGGAGTAAAAGGATCAAAACCCATTTTAAAGATTGATCAATGCTTAAGAGACCTAAAAGAAAAAAAAAAAAAGCCAGCAAATGCAGGTTGCACAAATATTGACTGGCATAGTACTAATAGTGCTTGACAATATATTATATTTACAATGCCTGAACTATAAAACTGACAAAAGAAACACAGACCTGGCCTTTAACATGTTTTAGAGGCAGTAACCCTGAGAAATTGGCTCCAACATGATAAACTCTTAAAAATATGGACCTTTTTAAAAACTCTTTTGTGCTTGCATTCTATTTCATTTCCTTTACCCTTCCATTCTATGTTACTGCTTATAGTCTTTTCATGGTTTTATTTTCCTTATGTGAAAATTATATACCACTGTTGGGAAGGTTTTTGGTGTCCCTTGCCCTTCTTTCTTTTCTTTTGGTCAGCACTAGACTGGCGCTACCAGGTCATGAGGGGGAGAAAAAAGGCTACAGCCAAACTCACCTTTCTGCTTCATGCACAGGCATTATAGATAGGCTTACAACAAGTTCAGTCTACAGAGCTGTGACCACCCTGCTTTCACACTGAGAACAAAGTCACCTTCACAGTGTGCAGAAAACTTCTGCCACTCTTTCTTTCCTTCTCTGTGGGGAGAAACCTCTCTAGTGAGCCTTCTAAACCTGACCTTCCAGCATGACAAGACAATCTTCAGGATACCATGCTGTTTAGATGGCTAAAGCCACTGCTTTGCACTGTTTGGAGTTTCACCCTTTGACATTACCTTTAAAGTTTAGAGATTTAGTCTTACAGTGGTGTTGGCTCTCTTCAAATTAGTTCAAGTTAGGTCTTTTGCCTTTCTTAAATTATTGGTAGCCAAAGTATTTCACATCTTACAGGCATGGTGCTCAATCTATCAGTTCATAAGGAGATATATGGCTGTGGCAAATAACATGTTTCCTTACCATTCTTTCCTTATCATTTAATTCTTTAAATTAAAAGAAAAAAATTACAAAACAGACCTGCTTTCAGTGAAGATGGAACAACAAGGGTCAGTTTCCACTTTGCTTTCAATAAACAAAAACATAATAAACCAAACAAAATATATAAAATAATGCTTTTCAAGACAATGAAAAACACAAAAGCAACAAAAGACACTGAACCCGGAACCGATGAGGTGAATCCTAGTATTAACTTCTGCAATGGGAGAGTTTTAGAAATGGCACCAAGAGAAGGAATCTAAGCAGAACCCAGGGATCATAATATTTTAAAAAGATAAAGTTAAGAATTCAGCAAACCAAAGAAGGTGGATGCAGGAATTTAGTGCCGATTAATAGAAAGCTATACAAAGAAATCAGATATTCAGCAGAATGTTGATCAGTACATTGCATATAATGAAACCACCTAAAAACTTGATATTATAAACTGGATCTGTGTTTCCTGAGTATTAATGAAGTTAATCCTCATTGTGATAGTATTTGGAGGTGGAACCTTTGGGAGGTAAGTAGGTCTAAAGCCTCCATGAGTGAGATTATTGTTCTTTTAACAATAGGACAGAGATCTAGCTCACTCTCTTTCTTTCATGAGAGGATAAAAGAAGTCTGTAGTCTGCAAACTGGAAAACAGTCCTCACCAAAACTCTACCATGATGGCACACTAATCTTGGACTTCTAGCTTCTGAAACAATGAGAAATAAATGGTTGTTGTTTAAGCCACCCAGTCAATGGCGATTTGTTATAGCAGTCCAAACTAAGACAGAAATTGGTGCTGAGAAGTGGCGTGCTGATATAACAAATATCTAAAAATGTGGAGGTGACTTTGGAACTGGATAATGGGTAGAGGTTGAAAGATTATTGAAGGACATGCTAGAAGAAGCAAAAATTGTTGCGCAGGGTTCTTTTAAAGGAAAACGTGGTGAGGTCTCAGAAACATAGGGGAAACTTTTGTTTTCTTAGATAATATACAAATAATTATGTACAGAATGTTGGTAGAAATATGGACAGTAAAGTCCATTCTGACAAAGCATCAGGCAGAAATGAAGAACTTATTGGACAAAGGTGATTTCTATTGTAAAGTGGCAACAAAATTGGCTGAATTGTATTTCTGTTCCAGTTTTTTTGTGGAAGGTAAATCTTGCAAGCAATGAAATGAGACATTTAGGGGAGGAGAAAATTATTGAAGGAGCATTTTGGTTGTCCTGACTGCTTATAGTAAAATGCAAGAAGAGAGAAATTACATGCTGATGAAAATATTAAGAAAAAGGGTGCCTGGGTGCCTCAATTGGTTAAGTGTCTGCCTTCGGCTCAGGTCATGATCCCAGGGTCCTGGGACCAAGTCCCACATCAGGCTCCCCCTGCTCTTCAGGGAGCCTGCTTCTCCCTCTCCCTCTGTCTGCCACTCTCCCTGCTTGTGCTCTCTCTCACTCTCTGTCAAATAAATCAATAAAATCTTAAAAAAAAAAAAAAAAGAAAAGAAAATATTAAGCAAAAGGAACTAGAATGGAAAGATTTGGAAACTTCTCAGCCTATCCATATCACAAAAAATGAGAAAGCATGTTCAGAAGAGAATGTTAAGAGTGTGGTCAAACTATTTGGTAAGGAGATTAGTACGAGTATGAAATTGTGGACTTAATCAGCTAGCCCAACCAAGAAAATTAACAGTTCTAAATGAAGGGGAAGCCAGGAAGGAATAAAGGAAGGTTGCCAGACTCACAGGTTTACAGGATGAGGTTATTGAGCTATTTGCTGTGAATGTGTTCTATTCTTCAATAAAAGGAAAGAATGACCCCAAAGGGTATTCAAAGATTATCAGGGCAGCTTCCTCAGTTTCAAAAGTGAGTTCTACAACCTCATTTTCTACAGTGCATCCAACCTATGCCCAAAACCATGGGGTCTTAAATCCTGCCCAGCAGAGATCTTGAGGCAGGAACCTCTTCCCCCTCACCGTGGCAGCAGGATCACAGGTCCAGTGGGCCTGGAGGGCAAGCAAGGAACCAAAGAGGATGATTCTCAAGCCTTGAGGTCTCATGCCTTGCTAGGTTTCAGACTTGCTTGGAACTCATCACCCTCCACTTCTTCCCTATTTCTTTTTTAGAAGAGGAATATCTATCATATTCCTGTCCCACATTTGTATTTGGGATGCACATAACTTGTTCTGTTTTACAAGTTGACAGCTGAGGAAGAATTTTGACTTTGTTCCTTCCCTCAAAAGTTTGTGTGTCAAAATTTAATCCTTAATATGTGATATTTGGAGGTAAGGCCTTTCAGAGGCATTCAAGTCATGAGGGCGGAACCCTCATGAATGGGATTAGTGACCTGGTAAGAAGAGGCCAAAGACCTAGCTCTCTCTCTCTTCCATGTGAATATACAAGAAGTTGGCAGTCTGCAAACTGAAAGAGAGCTCTGACCAGAATTTGACCATGCTGAAACTCTTATTTCAGACTTCTCACCTCTAGAACTGAGAAATAAATTTGTTGTTTTGTAAGCCACTCATTCTACATCGTACTTTGTAATAGCAGCACAAACTAAGGCACATAGAAAGAACCATCCAAAAGGATTAAAGAGAACAGAACCTGACACTCACAAGGGAAGGCTTCATAATTCATAGAGTATGGGGAAAACTACTCAGAAAGATTTGCCCGTATAGGGGAAGATAATTAGCCCTAAGTTAAGCTCTATCCTGGTCCCACCTGACAACTTTTAAAAGCAAGAAACAACATAATTAAATGTAATAAATTAACTTAATTATATCTGAGAACAAAGCTCAATAATATGAGGTAAGAATACAAAATATCCAGCAAAAAGAAAAAAAAAATAAGCACATAATATCTGATCCATTGGGCCTCTCCAGAGAAATAGAAGAGGATATGTATGTGCATAGTTATCTATCTATGTATCTATCACCTATCTATCAAGGGATAGATTCATTTTTATTATTATTATTTGTTTTTTGAGAGAGAGACAGAGTGCAAGTGGCGGGGGGAGGGGCAAGGGGACAGAGAGAGAGAGAGAATCCCAAGCAGGCTCCAAGCCCAGCTCAGAGCCCAATGTGGGGCCCAATACCATGACTCAGAGACCATGACCCAAGCTGAAATCAAGAGTGAGACACCCAACCAACTGAGCCACTCAGGCACCCCAAGAGATAGATTTATTTTAAGGAACTAGCTTAAGTGATTGTGGAGTCTTGGAAAGTCCAAAATTTGCAGGGTAGGCTGGCAGGATGGAATCCCAGGGCAAAGTTACAGTTTGAGTCCAGAGGAATTCCCTGGCAGAATTCTTCCTTTCTTAAGGAGGTCAATGTTTTATTAAGGCCTTCAGCTGATAATGGGATTCACCCCTAATATTTGGGTATTTACTTTACTTAAAGTTTAACAACTTAAATGTTAATGTCATCCAAAAAACATCCCCGGGGTACCTGGGTGTCTCAGATGGTTAAGCGTCTGCCTTCGGCTCAGGTCATGATCCCAGGGTCCTGGGATCGAGCCCCACATCAGGATCCTAGCTTAAGGGGGAGCCTGCTTCTCCCTTTCCCTCTGCCTCTCCCCCTGCTCATGCTCTATCTCTGTGTCTCAAATGAATAGATAAAATCTTTTAAAAAAGTCCTCATGAATATATTCATAATAATGTATGACCATATATCTGGACACCATGTCCTTGTCAGTTTGACACATAAAAATTAACCATCACATTAGGCCTGCAATAAAATATTATCCAAAATGCAAAGAAGCAGGAAAATGTAACTGCATAATGGAGAGAAAAATAAACAAATTAAAATAAATCTAGATATCTTACATATATTAAATATAATAACATTAAAATAATTTTTATATATCTATTCCATATTTTTAAAAGTTAAGTAGATTTTTCAGGGCCCTTGGGTGGCTCAGTCAGTTAAGCATCCAACTCTTGACTTTGGTTCAGGTCATGATCTCAGAGTCATGACATCGAGCCCCAATTTGGGTTCCATGCTGGGTTTGGAGCCTGCTTAAGATTCACTTTCTCCCTTTCCCTCTGCCCCTCCTCCCCCCACCACTTGCCCTCACTCTCTTAAAAAAAAAAAAAAAAGTTAAGTAGATTTTGAAAAGCGAAGCAAAATTAACAAGCCTCTAGCTAGGTTGACTGCTTAAAAGAGAGAGGATACAAATTATTAAATATCAGAAAATGAAAGGCAGGACATCATTGCAGAGCCCATGGACATATAAAGGGTAAGAAAGAAATACTATGAACAACTCTAAACCTACATATTTGATAAACTTAGATGAATTGAGCCAATTCCTTAATAGACACAATCTGCCAACATTCACACAAGAAGAAATAGAGACTCTAAATAGGACTTCATCTATTAAATAAATCAAATCAATAATTAATAACCTTCTAAAAGAAAGCAACAGGCCCAGATAAAGTCACTGGTAAGTGCAACCAAACATTTAAGGAAAAATTATACCAATCCTCTATAATCTCTTAAAGAAGATAGAAACAGAGGAAAATACTTTCCCAAACACTTGATGAGGTCAAAATAACCCTAATACCGAAACCAGAAAAAGACAATACAAAAAAATAAAATTGCAGTCTAATATCTCTCATGAACATAGGTGCAAAAGTCCTCAAAGAAATATTAGAAAATCAAATCCAACAACAACAACAAAAGATACCCAATGACCAAATGGGATTTATTGCAGGCATGCAAATCTCACTCAACATATGTAAGCCATTTAATGCAATCCAACATCTCAGCAGGCTAAAGAAACAAAACAAACAAAAACAACAAAACACATGATTATATTAGTAATGCAGAAAAAGCATTTGACACAATCTAACACATAGTCATAATAAAAACTCTCAGTAAATTGGGAATACAGAAGTTCTTCAACCTGATATTATATACAATATCATAATATAAATATACATAATATATATAAACTTACAGTTAATATCATACTTAATGATGAGAAACTAGAAGCTTTCCTACTAAAATCAGGAACAAGACAAAAATGTTCCCTCTCAACACTCTTTCAACATTGTACTGGAATCCTAGCTTATGCAATAATACACAAAAAGGAAATAATAGGTATATATATTGGAAAGGAAGAAATAAAACTGTCTTTAGTTTCAGATGACATGATTGTCTCTGTAGTAATGCAAAATAATTGACAGAAAAACTCCTGAAACTAATAAGCAATTATAGCAAGGTTGCAGAATACAACATGAATACAAAAATCAATTACCTTCCTTTAACAACAATGAAAAAGTGGAATTTGAAATTAAAATCACAAAATCATTTATATTAGTGCCCCCCAGCAGGAAATACTTAGTTATAAACCTAATAAAAAATGTGCAAGATCTATATGAGGAAAACTCTACAAACTCTGATGAATGAAATAAAAAATTTAAATAGAGGGACTGAGCTTGGGTGGCTCAGTCGTTAAGAGTCTGCCTTTGGCTCAGGTCATGATCCCAGGGTCCTGGGATCGAGCCCCACATTGGGCTCCCTGCTCGGCGGGAAGCCTGCTTCTCCCTCTCCCACTCCCCCTGATTGTGTTCCCTCTCTCTCTGTGTCTCTCTCTTTCAAATAAATAAAATCCTAAAAAAAAAGTTAAAAAAAAAAAAGGAAGATTCAATATTGTCAAAATATTAGTTCTTTCCAACTTGATCCATAGGTTTGATGTAATCCCAATTAAAATCTCAGCAAGATATTAATAAACTGTCATTTTTATATGGAGAAAGTAAAGAATCAGAATAGCCAACACTAATATGAAGGAGATGAACAAATTTGGAAGACTGACACTACCCAACTTTAAGACTTACTGTAAAGCTACAGTTATCAAGACAGTATAGTATTCACAAAATTTTAGGCAAATAGATTAATGGAACAGCATAAAAAGACCAGAAATAGACCCCCATAAATATAGTCAGCTCATCATTGATAAGGGAGCAAAGAAAAAACAATGAAGAAAAAGTTTTTTCAACAAATGGTGCTCAAACTACTGGACATCCATGTGCAAAACAATGAATCTAGATATTGATCTTTAATGCTTCACAAAATTTGACTGAAAATGGATCACAAACCTAAATGTAAAACAGACACCTATAAAACTCCTAGAATATAACACAAGAGGAGACCTAAATGACTTTTGGTATGTGATGACTTTTTAGACAGAACACCAAAGCCATGATCCATGAAAGACATAATTAATAAGCTGGACTTTATTAAAATTAAAACTTTCTACTCTGGAAAAGCCTATGTCAAGGGAATGATAAGACAACTCATAGACTTGAGATAATATTTGCAAAAGACACATCTGATGAAGGACTATTATTCAAAATACAACAAGAACTCTTAAAACTCAGTATTAAGTAAACAAACAACTGGATTAAAAATGGACAAAAGACCTGAATAGACTTTCACCAAAGATGATCTACAAATGGCAGATCAGCAGCATATGAAAAGATGTTCTACATCATGTCATCAGAGAAATGCAAATTAAAACAACGATGAAATACCACTACATACCTGTTAGAATGGTCAAAATCCAAAACTTCAACACCAAATGCTGATGAGGATGTGGAGCAACAAGAACTTTCATTCCACTGTTGGTGGGTATGCAAGATGTACAGCCACTTTGGCACTTTGTTACAAAACTAAATAGATTCTTACCATGCAATCCAGCTATTACACTTTTCGGTAAATACACAAAGAAGTTGAAAGCATATGTCCACACAAAAACTTCACAAAGATGTTTATAATAGCTTTATTCATACCAAAATTTAGAAGCAACCAAGATATTCTTCTGTAGGGGAATGGGTAAATAAACTCTGGTACATCCAAGCAATGGATTATCATTTAGTGCTAAAATAAATGAACTATCAAGCCATGAAAAGACATGGAGGAACAGTAAATGCATATTACTAACTGAAAGAAAATAATCTACAAAGACTACATAAGATACAACTCCAACTATGACATTCTAGAAGGGGTAAAACTATGGAGACAGTGGGTGCCTGGGTGGCTCAGTCTGTTGAGCATCTGACTCTTGATTTTGACTCAGGTCATGATTTCAGGGTTGTGAGATTGAGCCCAGCATTTGTCTGGGCATAGAGACTGCTTAAGATTCTCTCTCCCCCCTTCCCTCTGCCCCACCTCCCAAGAATAAACAAACAAACAAACCTGTATGGAAACAGTAAAAAGATCAGTGGTTGCCATGGTTTGGGGTGCAAAGGGATGAATAAGTGGAGTTCAGAGAATTTTTCAAGCAGTAAAAATACTCTGTAGGATATTATAATGATGGATACATGCTATTATACCTTTGTCCAAACTCATAGAATGTACAATATCAAGGTAAACCCTTAATGTAAACTGTGGACTTTAGTTGATTAGGATGTGTCAATATAGGTTTGTCAAGTGTAATAAATGAATCTCTCTGATGGAGGAAATTGGTGGTGGGGCAAGCCAATGTTTTGTGAGGCAAGGTGTACCTTCTCAATTTTGCTCTGAACCTAAAACTGCTCTTAAAATATAAAGTTTTAAAGAAAAAACAAACAAGCAACAACAACAACCTCACAGCCATTCATTCATAGGAATAGAGGGAAGGAACTTCTTTAATGTAAAAAAAAAAAAAAAACTATGAAAAACTTACAGATAATATCATTTTTGAGAATGAATATTTGAAGATTTTCTGCCTAAGTTCAATAACAAAGTACACATGGCTGCTCTCATCACTTTTATCCAACCTATTACTGGAGGTAATACCTAGTACAATCAACCATGAAAAAATGAAAGCATACATATTTGAGAATAATAAGCAAACTGCCCTTATTCAAAGATGATATGGTCATCTACATAAAAAATCCAATGGTGTATACAAAAAAAGCTCTAAAAGTGAATTTAGCATGGATGTAGTATATACAATCAATATAAAATAACCAAATATATTTCTGTATACTAACTAGTAGTGTTACTGAAAACTGATTAAAAATCAATTTATAATTGTATCTAAATACATAAAATAATTTTGGGAAAATTAGACCAAAAGTATTTAAAACCTATATGATGAACATTATAAAATATTGCTGAGAGAAATCCTAGGTAAAAGGAAAGATGTACTAATTCTTTCTAATTATGTACTTTTTATGTACTCTATGTACTAATACATGAAGATGTATTAATTCTTTGTAAATTAATCTATAGAATAATAGATATCTCAATGAGATTTCAAAGAAATGCCTTTGTGGAAATTTTAAAGCTGATTCTAGAATTCATATGGAAATGCAAGAGACTCAGAAAAACAAAACAAAACCTTTAAAAATAACAAATTTGGGAGGTTAACAGTATCTAATTTCAAGATTCCTTCTAGAGCTGCAATAATCAAGATTTTATGGTATTGGCATAAAGAGAGGAAAAAATCATTAATGGAACAAAGTAGAGAATCCAGATGTATACTCAAATAAATAAATAAATATATGTATATATATTTACACACACACATACACAGAGAGAGAACATATATATATATATATATATATATATATATATATATATATGTGCAGAGAGAGAGAAAGGTACTCTTTAAAACTTTTTATTTTGAAATAGTTATGAATTTAAAGGAAATTACAGAGAAGTAGCTAGTTACTTGAACCCTTCACCTACTCCCACAATGAGGACATCCTATATAACTGTAGTACAATGTCATGACTATAAAATTGACATTGATCCAATACCATTAACTAGACCACAGACTTTAGTTAGTTTTCACCAGTTTTAGATAATTTTTGATAAAAGTTCAAAGGCAGTTTGGTGGAGAAAAAATAGTACTCCTAGAAAAATTGAGTATTCTAATAAAAATATGAACTTGCATCATATACAAAAACTAAAGTGAATAATAAACCTAAAAATAAAACTATAAAACGTCTGGAAATAACATAAATGAAAATTGTTGTTGTGACCTTAGGTTGTATGTATTTCTTACTTACAATAAAGAACATTCCATAAAAAAAAATACTTTATCCAAATTTAAAAGTTCTGCTTTTCATAGGACACTATTAATATAATTAAAAACAAGCCACAAAGTGGGATAAAATATCTGCAAATCATATATCTGATTAACACTTTTTATCCAGTATCTTTTATCCAAACTTATTCATGAGAAAACAAAACTCTTAAAACTTAGCAAAATATTTGAATGGATCTTTACAAGGAAGATCTATGGATGGCATATAATCTGATGAAAAGACACTCAACATCATTATTAATTAGGGAAACGAAAAATTAGACAAAATGATATATCTTTGCACACCTCTTAAAATGACTAAAATACAAATCAGGGTGCCTTGTTGTCTCTGTCAGAGAAGCATGTGGTTCTTGATCTTTGGGTTGTGGGTTGGGTTGAGCCCCATGTTGGGTGTAGAGATTACTTAAATAAATAACTAAACTTAAAATAATATAATAAAATAAAATAATAAAATAAAAATCAAAGACACCTAGAATTGGCAAAGATGTGGAAGAATTGGAACTGTCATGTACTCAATAAAAATGTACACTGCCACAAATTTAGAAAATAGTTTGGTAGTTTCTTAAAAAGTTAAATATATACCTATTATATGATAGATACATTATTCTTCTAGGTCTTTACTCAAGGGAAAAGAATGCATATGTTCGCACAAAGTCTTATACATAAATGTCCATAAAAACTTCATTGTAATAGCCAAAGCTGAAAACAACTCAAATGTCCACCAACAGGTAGATGGAAAAAATAATTTTCGGTGTGTCCATATAACGGTGTACTACTCTGTATTGTAATAGAATTATGTTGAGTATAGAAGCCAGACCTAAAAAAAAATAAAAAAAAAAAGGGACATTTTGTTTGACTCCATTTATAAAAATGTCTAAAACACCAACTAATCTATAGTGACAGAACCGATTAATTCTTAGGGGAAAAGCGGGAAGATGGGAGTGATTACAAACAGCATAAAATAATTTCTAGAGCTGAAAGATAAAGTTCACTATTTTTATTGTTGTGATAGTTTCATCACATAAGCCAAACTTAGCTTGTACAATGTAAATATAATGCGCTTTATTGGATATCAATATTTCAATTAAGCTGTCGCAAAATACTATTTAATAGAGCACTTATCTGCAGGAGATACACATGCATTATATTTCCCAACAAACATCTATTTCATTTCTTTTTCTTACACAAAATCATTTATACTCATGTTACTATCAATCATCCTTTCTATGGAGTAAGGTTGTTTTAAGACTCATTAATATATTAAAATAATATACACTGAAGCATACATTTCATTAAAAATGGTCCCTTTGCGGGGCACCTGGGTGGCTCAGTTGGTTAAGCGACTGCCTTCGGCTCAGGTCAGGATCCGGGAGTCCCGGGATCGAGTCCCGCATTGGGCTCCCTGCTCAGTGGGGAGTCTGCTTCTCCCTCTGACCCTCCCCCATCTCAAGCTTGCTCGCTCTCTCTCATTCTCTCTCTCAAATAAATAAACAAAATCTTTAAAAAAAATTGTCCCTTTGCATGGTCTAAAAGGGAAAATGAATATTTATTATAGTGACTTTGGAAGGTGTTTCCTCTTAAAGGGCAATGTGTAATAACTACCTTTTATAACAACTGCATGAGTTTCATTGTTTAAATAAAATATTGAATAAATTACTGGCTTATTTTTTTGTGTCTACATTATAATAAATAAAAGGGCATGAAAATCTGGCTATAACAACATCTATTATAGAACACATAAATCAACAAGATGATTTCTAGTTCCATGAGAAAGTATTCAATTTTTACAAGCCCAACCTATTAATAGAATAGTAAGTCATAAAATATACACATCTTCTTCATAATTCATTAATCCATTGCTAGTTTATGATTTTAAATTTTAATGCCTAAGATAATACCATGAAAAAAATAGAATTAAATTGGATAAAGCATTCAGATATCTTAGACAAAGACAACAAGGATGAAGCCATTATTCCTTTGTTATCAAACTATTAAAAAAAAAAGCGTGAGATGTATAGGTACATTGTCAAAAGTGCACTTTTCAAATTAAAAATTTCCCAAAGGGGGGAAAAAAAACTCACTCAGATTGACTTAAAGGTTAAATACACACACACAGACACATGTGCACACACACATTTCTGTTAAATAAAAATATTTATGTTTATAGGAATTAACATACAAATCGAATTATAATATACAAACATAAACACCTGCAGGATAGTCAGTCTCTGTCACTCTATATTAAGAGATCGCCTTTTACACTGTATATATTTTGTTAGTTTATATATTCACTAGGCTGTATTTATGCTACATCAAACATTTGGTTATTTTAATCCTGTCTACATTTTGTCTATGATAAGCTAAACAATATTACCTTTTGGGAGAGTTGGACTGTATCATGTTGAAAATTGGCATTGTTGATAGTGCTTAAAAACAATGTGATGATTTTCTTTTCTCTATACATCATGTGTATTTCTTCAAAAATTTATTATTTTTGTTCTCACCTAACATTTTTTAGTTCCATAAGTCCAAATACATTAATAACCAGACTCACTTATTATTTCAATATTTTCACTTCTTCATAGCATACCAATGACATTGTGTTTGGGGCACCAAAATTCTAGTGTTCCACATTGGGAGGATGAGATCTCAGGAGTATTCTTCTTTTTTTTAAGATTTTATTTATTTGATAGAGAGAGAGAGAGGGGGAGAATGAGCATGCACAAACAGGAGGAATGGCATGCAGAGGGAGAAGCAGTTTCCCCGCTGAGCAGGGAGGCTGATGCGGGACTCGATTCCAAGACTCTGGCATCCTGACCTGAGCTGAAGGGAGACGTTTAACTGACTGAGCCGCCTGGGATGTGAGGAGTATTCTTAAGGAAGATGAGAAATATACTGTGAAATAGAAACTAAGTATTACCTGGGATGGGTGTGTGTATTTATTTATTTATTTATTTATTTATTTGACAGAGAGACAGCGAGAGCAGGAACACAAGCAGGGGGAGTGGGAGAGGGAGAAGCAGGCTTCCAGCCGAGCAGGGAGCCCAATGTGGGGCTCGATCCCAGGACCCTGGGATCATGACCTGCGCCGAAGGCAGACGCTTAACAACTGAGCCACCCAGGCGCCCAGGGTTTGGGTGTTTTTAAATTTAGCCTTCATAATTTCTCTTTCAGAGGTCCTAGGAAAGTGATTGCTTGATATTTATGTAAATATTTTATTGTATTTTTAGTGTTAGGCCTTCTTTAATACTGACAAAATCTTTGAGGTTTTACAATGAAAATAATGGAACTTAAAGAATAATTTCCTGAAATACAAGACTAAATCTAAAACCATGCAACTAAAGTTTATATTTAAAATAGAATTAATGGATAATTTTAGGAGAAGACAAGAGAAAATAGATGGATTTCTTTACCTTTTGTTAATTCTGCACTCTACTTTTTGATCTGTGATACTATACTTAGGTTGACTGGTATTTATTGAAGAATTAAATGCAAAAAAACTAGAAATTTTTCTCAAGCATTCTATATAAAGTACTGAACTTATCCTGTTAGAACATCATCTGCCATGACCCAGAAACTAAGCAACAGAAAGAAAATAAAATCCTTTTATTGACATGTGCTTCACATTATCTGATATGCAATCTGAATCCCATATTGAAATATCATATGTGTGACATTTTCTGCTTTTTTCCTTTTATAAAATATTCTAAACACTAATCAAAATATCAGGATTATGAAAAGGATTGTCAGCTGTAAGAAATTGCATTTCTGTTGAGTTCATATTCCTGTAGGGGAAAATAATCGTCTGAGTCACATTAGGTATATTTGTAACCAAAGCCGGTATGAGGATTTCTAGTGGTGATGAGTATTAACACCCTATAGATGACTTGGAAACCAAGTTGACTGAAAGGATTTGTTTTTTCACATTCACAACTATCAGATGGTTAAGAAGAAATAATTTAAAACATATTTGAATATGTTGCTTTAGATTTTTTAAATAAGTTAAATTCCATATCAATTAAAACAGTTTATAATTGACAAAGTTTTTTGCTTAAATAGGATGATTTACACATAACTTGAAGCTTCCAAATCTAAAAGCTTGAATAAAAGTCTTCATGTGCAGCGAGCTTGTTTTTGTTCTCTGTGGCTTTCACATTCTGCCTTTCAACTCCTCTAGGCCCAGAGAAAGTGGGAAGCAGACATGAAAGCTTTGTGTCTTTCCTTTCTTCAATTTCTGAGTGATCCAGAGTCATCCACATTAAATGACAAGTGTCTATACATGGACTTACAGAAACTATTTAACCAAATTAATAAAAAGAGCGATGATATCAATTCAGTATGATGTAAAAAGAAGAAAAAGGATTATACGGGCTAATAAGTGAGAGCTGAAATCCTATGTGTGATTTTTCAGTCCTGAACAGAGACAATTACCAAGACTTCACTTGGCAGTTTCACCGGCAAAAGTGCCCTCCCCACACCACACTCAGTGCACAGCTTTGTGCTACAGTCTCTGAAGGGAGTGGCAATCAAGGATTCAAGGTCCCCAGCCAACCATGCTCTAATGTATATCTGCATTCCTTTCTCAGGGAACTCTGCTGAGACCTCCTTATAGCGGGTATTAAGGGAAATCTAGGAGACATTTTTTTTCCACTGACTCGATGCACCTTCGGTACCTCTAATCCTAGCCCTCATCCCTCACTCTCCCCACTGGCCATCAGATGCCTCTTGGCCGTGAAAATTTCCCTTTGTGCTGACCTACCTGACCCTTGCCTGGTGCAGTTCCATGGGAAAAATGGACAATGAGGGAGCCGGTGTGTCCTTTAGTTTAGCCTCCTGCTAAACTATGGGAGAACATGATTGAAGACTCCTGGTTTGTTGTTGTAATTTACTACTCCTACATCTGGCAGCTCAGCTCTTTCCAGTTCAGCTTAGCTCCTGTCAATAAGGGATTACAAAAATCAAACTGATTGAAATAAAATATTTAACAACCACCAAAAAGAAAAATAGTTAAAATTCAAAACTGTGAGGAGATTAAAATTTATGAAACTCAGATTTTAAGACTGATACTAAAATTTTCAGGGAGAGGAAATGAGAGAGAATATTTTATTACAAATAATTGTTATATTTTTAATTAAACTTTTTACTTTGAGACAACTGTAGATTCACAGGCAGTTGTCAGAAATAGCACAGAGAGATTTGGTGCACTTTTTTCTCAGTTTCCCTCAATGGTAACATCTTGGGAAACTAGTAAAGTATCAAAAGTAGGATACTGACATTGACATTGATGCAGTCCAGATGAATATTTCCATCATCACAAGGATCCTTCACGTTGTCATTTATAGATTCACCCACTTCCTTTTAGACCTTACTCCTTTATAACCCTTTCTATAATATTTCTATAATATTATCTTTTCAAGAACGTTATATAAATGGAACCATACAGAATGTATGTAACTTTTTGGGATTGATTTTTTTCACTCAGCGTAATTCTGGCGAGATTGATCCAGACTGTGGTATGTATCGATAGTTCTTTCCTTTTCATGACTGAATGGTATAGATGTACCATAGTTTAACCATCCACCTTTTGAAGGACATCAAAGTTGTTTATAGTTCTTGGCTGTTTATAGCAATGATTACAAATAAGGCTCTTATAAACATATTCTGGAATAAATGTCCAGGAGTTCAGGTGCTGGATTGTATATTAGTTGCATGTTTAGTTTTCAAATAAATTGCCAAACCGTTTTCTACAGTGACTATGCTATTTTGCATTCCGACTAGCAATATGTCAATGATCCAGCTCTTCTACATTGTTGTCAGCATTGGGTGTTTGGCACTATTTAACAATTGATAGGTCTATTGTGGTTTTCACTTATATTTCCTTAGTGGCTATTGATGTTAAATATCTTTTCACATCCTTTTTTGCTGTGTGTGTGTGTGTGTGTGTGTGTGTATCTCCATCCTCTTCAGAGAAAAGTCTGTTCATGTGTTTTACCCATTTGCTAATTGGACAGTTTAACTGTTGAGTTCTGAAAGATTTTTAGATGTTCTAGATACTAGCCCTTTCTTGGATATATGATTTACAAATATTTTCTACAATACTGTAGTGTGTTTTTACATCCCTTATCAAGGTTTATATAATTTTTTTAAATTTCTATAAAGTCCAGTTTATTAATTTTTCCTTTAATGGACCATGCTTTGTTATCACATCTAAAAACCCTTTGCCTAGATGTAGATTCAGAAGATTTTGTTTTTCTAAAAGTTTTCTGCTTTTATATTTATATTTAAATAGGCCATCCATTTTTAGTTAATTTTTATTTAAAATGTGAGACTTAGTTGAAGGTTTATATATTCATATGAGGCTATGGATATTCAGTTGCTCCAGACCATTTCTTGAAAAGGCTATCTTCCTCTATTAAAATTCTTTTTCAAGTCTGTCAAAAATCAGCTAGGCAAATTTATGTGGGTCTGTTTCTGGATTCTTCATTCTGTTCCACTGATCTATGTACCTATCTCTAATATCATATGGTCCTGATTACTAGTTTTATAATAAGTCTTGAAGTAAAATAGACTGATTCCTCCCACTTTATTCTTTTTCAATTAAAAAAAAAAAACTATTCTAGTCTCTTTGCTTTTCCATACAAATTTTAGAATAATCTCTATATCACCAAAAATTATTGCTCTGATTTAGATAGAAGATGTATAAAACCTGTATATCAGTTTGGGAAGAATTGGCACCTTTATTATGTTGGATCTTCCAATCCTTCAGCACTGCATGCCTGTTCATTTATTTAGATCTTGTTTGTCATCAGAATTTTGTAGTTTTCAGCATACAAGTTATATACATGTATTATTAGATTTATCTCAAAATATTTTATTTTTGAACAAATATAAATGGTATTGTTTTATAATTTTGGTGCCCATGTGTTCATGTCATCAGTAGTATATAGAAATAAAATTGATTTTTATATTTTTATCTTGGTATCCTTTGACCTTCCTGAACTCACTTATCAGTTGTAGGAAAGTTTTTGCAGATTCCTTATATTTTTCTACACAGTCATGTCATATAGTATAGTTGTTTTTTTTTCTGATACGTATCTGTTAATTTTCATTTATTGACTTTTTGCATTTACTGAAATTTTCACCACTACATTGAATAAGACTGGTAAAGTGGACAGCCTTCTTTTGTTTGTGATCTTAGGGGAAAATACTTTCCACTCATTTTTTTCTTTGTCAATCTTTCTAAGTTTGCTGAGTTTTTTTAATCTTCCCCCCAATTTTTTTTATTGATTTTTACTCTTCTTTTTCTGTTTTCCACTTTATTGGTTACTGCACTTTATTATTTCTTTCCTTCTCCTTGCTTTGCATTTATGTTCCTCTTGATTGTCTAGGTTCTTGAAGTAGAAGCTTAGATTGGTAGCTAATTTGAGACTTCCTCCCTTTCTAATATAAGTATTTAGTGCTATTAAATTTCTTCCCAGGAATGCCTGGGTGGCTCAGCCATTGCGTGTCTGCCTTTGGCTCAGGTCATGATCCTGGGGTCCTGGGATTGAACCCCACATTGGGCTCCTCGCTCAGCAGGAAGTCTGCTTCTCCCTCTCCCTCAGCCTGTGCCCCCGCCCCCCTCGCTTGTGCTCTCTCTCTCAAATAAAGTCTTAATTTTTTTTCTTCCCAGCACAATTTTACCATGTCCCACAAATTTTGATACGTTGGATTTTTAAAAATTCAGTCTCTCTAGATAGATAGATAGATAGATATGTAATTTGCTTTGAGATGTCATCTTTGACCTATGGATTATTTAAAAGTGTGTGGTTATTTCTCAAGTATTTGGAGATTTCCAGGTTATCTTTTATTGATTTCTAGTTAGAATTCATGTGGACAGACAACACAGTCTGTATGATATCAATATTTTAAATTATTGGTTATATGGCCCACAGTATGGTCTCTCTTGCAATACAAATACCTCAAAAGAATGTGCATTTTTCTATTGTTGGGTGTTCAAAAATGTTGATTAGATACTATTATGATGATATTGAGATATCTAGCTGTAAATGTTGATTTGTGTATTTCTCATTTAGTTTTTACATCATGTCTTTTGAAGTTGTGTTGTTCAGTGCATATATATTTAGGATTGTTATGGGGAAATTGGCTCTTTTTCAACCATATATAATATCTCTTTCCATTTCTGGTAATTTTCTTTGCTCCACAGTCTACTTTATCTGATATTAATAAGGCCACTCCTGGTTTATTTTGGTGGTTTGCATGGAATGTAATTTTCCTTCTTTGACTTTTAACCTGGCTATGTCATTAAAAGTAAAGTGAGTTTCTTGCAGATAGCATTTCCTGCTTGGGATTTGTTCAGCTCTGAATCTGTAAATTCAAAACTTTTGCCAAACTTATGATCATGTTTTCAGTCACTATAATTTTTAGTAATTGTTCAGTCCCATTCTTTTTCTCCGCTCCTCGCAGCACTTCACGGACTCAAATGTGAGATCTTTAGCTGTAGTCCCACAAGTCTCTGAGACTCCATTTTTTTGTTTTGTTTTGTTTGTTGTTGTTGTTTGCTGCTCTGATTGGGTAATTTCCCCTGGTCTATTTCAAATTAATTTTTTCCAGTTCCCTCCATTCTCTTGTTCAGCACATCCATAGAGCTGTTTATCAATGTTGTATTTTTCAGCTCTGAAACTTTTATTTGGTTCTCCGTTATGTATTCTATGTATATTCTAGCTCTTTGCTGAGATTTTTTTTTTTTTTTCTCCTGAGACAGGGTCTTTTATTTCAAGCACATTCATAATTGGTGGTCAAAGCATTTTTTTTTTATTTTTAAAAATATCTGTCAGATAATTCTAACATCTCTATCATCTTGATATTGTAACTCTCAATTGCCTTTCCATATTCAGTTAGGTCTTTCTGGTTTCTAGGATGAGGAGTGATTTTTTTCTTATTGAAACCTGGACATGTAGGTATAATAACATGTGCCTCTGGATTTTATATAAACTTTCTATTTTAGATGGCTTTCTCTAACCCTGGTCAGGCAGGGAAAGGGAATAGTATCTAGTTGCTGCCCAGTGTGGATAGAAGCCCAACTTTCTCACTCAGCTACCACTTAGAGGAAGAGGAACTCCTCAGCATTACTGGGTGGGAATGGTATTTTCAGTTCCCCAATAGCTCCTTCACTGATACCCCCTGGCTTGAAGAGTTAGGAATGCCTTGTTAGTACTCCCCAGTGCAGCCTCCTCTGACAAATGTGAGGGAGAGGTGTTCCAGGTGGAGGGGAAAGTCCAGACTCCTTGTTCAGTCTTCTATGATACTATTCTTGTAGGATGGGAGGGTGGAGAGTAACTCTTGCCTAGGAAGAGTAGAAGTCTATGCTCCCCACTTAGGCACTGGTAGTTTGGGTGGCCTGCCATAGTTTTGTTTTGGTATTTGGTTGCAATGGAGTTGTTTTTCTAAAGATTTTCTGTCTGGCTAAGTTTCTTATTTCTTGGCCCTTTGGCTATAAAAAAAATGCTTCTGTTGGGCCTTTTTTGGTCTGTATCTATTGGCATTTCCAGATAACTGGATTCTCCAGCACCCAATCAGGTTAAATAAGGGGGGAAAAAAAGCTAGAAAATTCAAAACCATGTTGGTCTAGTGTCCAGAGGTCACTAGTTTTTTCCATCTGCTTCTCTACAGGTTTCCGTGTCTTATGTTTGTTTTATATATAATATCCGGGCATATTGTACTAGCAGGCAAGGTTCTTTGTTTTACTAACAGGCAGAATAAAAAAAATGTATCTACTCCTTTTTGGAAGCAGTCAATAAATGGTATTTTTAAGTCAAAATGATCAAAACAGTGCAATTGTATTTAAATATAATAATTCACTCTTTTGAATGAAAAGTTCAATATCCTCATTTTATACGTGTTTGAAAGTCTCCAAAGTCTTTAGGGTTATTCCAAATGCATATAATAAAAACTAACAATTCTGAAAAGTATTTCACTCCTTATTTATGTGTTTGTGTGTATCTTTACAGAATATTTTAAAATTCTTTTATTTCTCTATGTACTTTACAAGAGAAAAAAGAAAACTTTTGTTTCCTTATTTGCACTGATATTGACAATGAGAATAAAAGATTTCATCAGCATTTGCTGGTCTAATTTAGAAGGTGAAGTACTCATCACTTCCATTTAGAATTATCTCACAACTAATCAGGTAAAAAATTGGAAATCCATTATGGAACTGAGCCAAATTTTTCTATTCATAGTTTTCTTCTGTTTGAGAATACATAAATCTTCTCCCTACTTTCTGCTTCCACTATTCAATTATAAGTGTAGTGATGTTCACCTTTTAAAATAAGAAATAAGGAAAACACTGCCACTTCAACAACAAAAAATGTTACTGTTGCTTTAATTCAGCAACATGATATAAATAACAGGTGCATCTAATTTGATTCAATTCATAATAACTATAACATTAGAAAATAAACGGAAGTTTTAGAAATCAAATCCAAATGAAATGATAATATTATGTAAAAGTATTTTACCCTTTATATATGAACACATGATTTCCACTTTTGTTTGGTATTTATTTGATATTTCATTTCTTTGATCAGAACACAGAAATGTGTGTTTACCTTGATCATACGTTTGAAAATCATTTCCAATTTGTTTTACGTGAAACTGGTAGAGTTTATTATGTACTTGTGAATGTAAATCAAAATCTTTAAAGCTAATAACTATAATAACAATTATTATGCCTTTGACTTATCATAGTAATCATGGGTATTTTTGGCATTACCAGCACATAATATAGAGCAGAAAAAATGTACAAATGCATAAAGACCTACTGTAGTGAAATATCTAAACATCTAAAGCCTGGGCAGGAGTGTAAGTTATACAAAACTCCATTTAGGCAAGATTTTCCCACCTCAGGTCCTTATCTGTAAAATATGTTTATGATTTACCACATCTATAAAACAAGTTAATGATCTACAGTGGTTTGTATATTTCTATTTAAGTTGAAAACTCTAAATTTAAGAGATAGTTTCTATTCCTATCACTAACCTAACTTTCTGTGTCACTACTGGGGCGGGGGGGAAGCTTTCTAGGACTCCAGAGTCCTCTGTAAATGAGAGTTTGATGTAACAGGTGCTCTCTTCTTACTCTGCCTGTCAGTCTGTGATACCTAAGGAACACGATGGAGGTAAGGATTTTTTTTCTCTCTCCACAGGTGGCACTTTCCTATCCTGTAAGACTTTTCACTCCCTTTGTATAACAAATATTTTGTAACATCCTTTTTCTATCCTGAAATAAAAGTCATAAATACCATAATCAACCTGAACAAATAATTTCAAAAAATCCACATCACTATAATACTGTGCCAGTAAGATAAATACATAGAAGGAATGTAATTGAGAATAAAACAATATAAATTCTAATAAGCAACTGCTCAAACATACTACAATAGAAAATATAATGACACAGTGAAATGCTCACAACTAATGCTACAGGTACCAATGCAGACAGATGCAGTGTTCTGATGATTCAAATATCATGAACATAGTTTGTTATGACAGGACTCTACAAAATAGTGATAAACTCAGAACAAATTGAACAAAATCAACTAGAAGCTACCCTTAATTTTAGCTGTATTCTTGGAAAATTCCATTTATTAAAATATTACAAAAAATACTTGACTTTTAAGTAGGAAATATTGTTATTTTCTAGTCTTATTAAGCAACATTTTTATAGATGATTGATGGTTCTTTGTTAAGATAGTCTACCATGATCATTGCAAGATGTCTAGCAATGTTGCCCTCCAAATGATAATCAGAAACATGCTCACAAATTCTAAAATATCCTTTAGGTAGTTGTCCTAGCTCCATTTGATGCTATTGTTCTAAAAGGACACACAACCCTTGCAAGTCATAGAGATTCTGGGCAACATGTATAGGAAAGCAGAATAAAAAAATAAAATTTTCTAACTGAAGATTTATCTATTTGGGGGTGGGGAGAGGGCAGAGGGAGAGGATCTCAAGCAGCCTCCCTGCTGAGCATGGAGCCCAGTACGGGGCTTGATCTCACAACCCTGAGATCATCACCTGAGCCTAAATCAAGAGTCAGACACTTAACCAACTGAGCCACCCTGGTGTCCCTAGTTAGAAAATTTTAAATGAGACTGCACATTCTGGTAAACAGTGCTTTTATATTCCACCTTGTCTGGGTTATCCATTTTGGTGCGGACTGCCATGCATCAATATTTCCTAAATTGAATATTCTCAATCTTCACTACATATGGTAATTGCTTATATATTGTGTTGAATGATCCCCTGGCCATCCAAGTGTTCAAAGCCCTTATAGGATTTCTCCAAGCCACTGAGGACTCTTCTGCATTCATTACATTTCTAGGATGGAATTTTAAAAATCTTCATATATCCAACTTATTCTTTCATCATCCAACATAAAAGAACCCTCTGCTTAGAAACACATGCTTGGGAAAAATTAAATAAGAGGAGGAGAAAATAAAGAAGGAGAAGAAAAGGGAGGAGGAAGAAGAGTTGTCATCAAAGGAGGAGGAGAAATAACAAATGTATGTGTGCATGTGTATTTTGTATTACCATTTTCAAAAAAAAACCAAAAAACAAAAAACTGATAACAAAAGATTACTCTTCTCCATAAAGGCTTATGGACAAGTAAGTTTAGGAAATACAGAATATTAAGTGTTACAGTTTACCAAGTTTATAATAATGAATCTGAAGACTGTCATACTCAACACACTCATACTTCTTTTCACCCTTACAATCTACTGGCTCTCTCCATTTTATGCATTCCTGTTTGCTGCAATGTAACACCCCACTATATGAGGTCAGGGAATTATGTTTTATATTCAGCAAGTACTTAATATATTCTAGATGTAAAGTGATTCAGAAAATGTCAGAGTCAGCATCTTCCACTTTGCTAAAAATGTAGAACACCTATGCCAACTCTTTCCTCTCACCATGTGCCCTACTGATTAATACAGGAGCTCTTGACAATGGCCAACATGAAAAATTACAATACCCTTGGGACCAACATATATGGTGAATGGAGCTCCTAATTTATGCAGTCTGCCTTTTTAAAAATGTTTTTAATATTTTAATTAGATTAAGTTGCTTAACAAAGAGCTCATTAATCATAGTATGCCTACTTAAATAGAGTAGTTGAGGGACAGAGTAAGCAGATTTTAAAAAAAATCTATAAAGAGGAAACCCTAGGAACAAGGTAGTGTGACATTTTAAATTCTCCATAGCAAACATTAGAAAATAGTGCATTTCAAAGAGACTGCAGATTTTCTAACATAGATACACAGATACTCTCAATAAGATGGTATGGTCTTAAACCTCATATGTTAATTTTTGTAACTGCATTATTCCTAATAGTCAAAAGGTAGAATCAATTCAAATGTCCATCAGCTGGATGGATAATCAAACTGTATATCCACACAATGGAATAGTATTCAGTCATAAGAAGGAATGAAGTACTCACTCATGCTACAACATAGATGAGCTTTGAAAAGATTATGCTAAGTGAAAGAAACCAGTCACAAAGGACCACACAGGAATAACTCCATCTGTATGAACTGTTCAGAATAGGAAAATCTATACAGATTAAGTGGTTGCCTCAGAGCTGGGGTGGGGGTGCAGGGACAGTGGAGGAAATGGGGAGTGACTGCTAACAGGTTCAAGGTTTTAAGAGTGAAAGAAATACTAATAATATTGATCATACTAAAAACGATTGTATACTTTAAATGGGTAAATTGTGTGGTATATAAAATATATCTCAACCAAGCTGTTGTTTAAAAGAAGAAAAATGTGAGTCACTACCACCTGTTACAGAGTTACCAGGCTGCCTATAATAAGAATCCATCAGTATTAAGGACGCACATATTGAATAGAGCGCTGGGTGTTATACGCAAACAATGAATCAGGGAACACTACATCAAAAACTAATGATATAATGTATGGTGATTAACATAATAAAATAAAATTTAAAAGAATATTTACACCATAGATACAATAGATTTATCTCAAGAGCTGAGATAATAATGTCATAAAATAATTAGACAGTGAAAAAAAAAAATCCATCAGAATCTTCTTCAGTGGGCAGGACCCAAGGATACATTTCCCCCAGAACACACTGAATGAAGTTCAAAGTTATGCAGCACCTTAGAAGACAGTGACTCAGAGTCTTGTAGTCCCCAGGCTTCCTGAGATGAGTAAAATGGAAGGTTCATAACTAACTCTGAGAGGGCAATGGCCGAGGCATGGGTGTGTCCCCTCCCTGAGGTTCTTTATCAATAGCTTCTTTCCCTCAGTCTGGATTCATTAGAGTCAGATAAATCTGCCATCAGAGAGGGGAAGAAGGCATTGGGAAGGGAAGGGGAAGACTTCTCTCTTCCTTAGCATATTGCAGCTCACAGATGCTGCCATGGGATGCTCTTGAAATGAGCTTTGTTTTTGTGTCTGCAACAGAAACATTTGCACTTCATTTACAGTTTTTCAAGAACCTGGGAGCTGAATGTTTGAACTATTTCTGCAGATCACTTATGTTCTCCTTTGATATCAGTAGGTAATGGAGTTGTGAGTCAGCATGTATTACCCCTGAGACCAGGAAGTTGGAACTAAGACATCCAGTTTGATGATCTAAGGATTGATTTATACATGAACGTGCTGTTCTTCCTATTTGCATCATCACTGATGGAGGAATGAAGTGTAAACATGAAACCGAAATTTCACCCAGCCTAATGCTCAAGTGAAAGATTTTTCTGTGGTGGGTTTAGAAACTATTGGCTGAAATGGTGTTGGAGTTGTCTATGCACCTCATTTCTCAATGTTGTTAATAACTCAGAACCTTTCCACTTTCCCTCCACATTCTTACACATTTATATAATAGAGTCTACTGAGCTTGACTTGCAAGGATAAGTGGCTGAGAAGTAATAAGAAACTTGAAAGCACTTTCTGCTTTGTGTTGAAATTTCTTTCAGTAATTTTGCAATTCGAAGAAAACAAAAACTCTTGATTACAGAGCAATATTTTCTTTTGGCAAGAACCTACTTTTTAACATATATTTTTGGTTTTGCTTTTTTGTCACACTTTTTCTTAAGGAACTCAAGATATTGTATAAAATATATAAGTAAGTCTAGTAACACTCCTATTGAATATGTGGTAGGAGTGGTTGTGGTAGTGGTGGTATGTCTGTGTATGTGTATATTCAACATAGAAGATTTGGCCTTAGCCTCATCGATTAAATATTACTAAGCAAATGATCCTATGTCTGTAAGTCTAAGACCTTCACAGAGGTGCCCACTTCATTAAATTGCCAAGGAAAGTCCATATGCCAGTGTGAAGAATTGGATTTTTTTTCCATGCTTCACTTCTCTTTCCACATTGATTTATTTATAGTATTGCTTGGGGAAAGCAAGATACTTGGGATCTAAAAAGCCTCTCAAATAGGGGCGCCTGGGTGGCTCAGTCGTTACGCGTCTGCCTTCGGCTCAGGTCATGATCTCAGGGTCCTGGGATCGAGCCCCGCATCGGGCTCCCTGCTCCGCGGGAAGCCTGCTTCTCCCTCTCCCACTCCCCCTGCTTGTGTTCCCTCTCTCGCTGTGTCCCTCTGTCATATAAATAAATAAAATCTTTAAAAAAAAAAAAAAAAAAAAGCCTCTCAAATAGATGTCATCCCTTTTGCCAAATAAGCAAAATAAGAATCCATTTTTACTAATCATGTTGAAAGCCAAATTGGCATGTTACAAATTTTACTTGTTTTTTTTTCCTCATATATTCTCCTTGTACAAGGATTCAAGTGTCTTGTCCTCTTTCTTAATATCCCCACTAATTCACACAGCTTTCTCAAGTAAATCTTCCTGTATGTGTTGCTGACTCATGTTTTCTAATTATAAATATAAATATTTTTATTATGTCTATCCATCCTAGGGCAATTCACATGCTTTAATATAATAATAACCAAATAGAGAAAAGGATAAAGATACACACAAATTGTTTTAATGGCTATGTGAAAGTTCACAGAGCTACTCAGAATATAGTTAAAAATGTGTTGTTACAACATACATAAAATGTTGCAATGGGAGTCTGTAGGTTCTTTGATACTGGTTTTAAAGGCATAGCTTTATATGTCCCTCTAATCAAAGAAGTTTAGGAAATACAAAATACCAGTTTATCTGGTATCGATATTTTAAAAAAGCAGTTAATTAATTTGACAGACCTTGTGACATCACCTAAATGGAGTCTAGGGAATAGGTAGTAATTATATTGTATCATAATCAAGTGGAAAAGAAAATCAGATATGGGTTGATCTGCATTATGTGTTCTTGACTTTGGTCTACTGCAGTAGGGAAAGGAATAAAGTTTCAGATAAGGCCTGGTGAAATTTGAATGTTTTTTCTTATGGTCCTAAGTGCCATTCCACTCCAAATAACAAAACAATATTTTCAAAACAGATTCACCCATAATTCAGAATTTCATTTGTGTGCACAACACATGTGAATGTGTGTGGTTTTCTTATTATTAGTGCAGTGACTGCCCACCTTAATCTGACATCAGAGTAGACACTTTAGTATATGTTTGATATAATATAAAACATGACACTCTCATAAAATATATGAAACTAACCTGAAAACTGTGGTCCTCCCTATTTTTTTTTAGTAGTTGTATATAATCCATAACTATCCTAAATTATTATGATTATGAATAGAAAGTATTTTTAAATGGTTGAACCAGGTATAAGATAAAGGCTGCCTGATGACATAAAAACACAATGACAGTATGTATTACAGAGACTGAATTTACTAAACACAGAAAATATAAATGGATAATTTATATTTTCCCTTCCCTTATAGGTTAAGGGAAACCAAGACATAGTATATTTAATGTCATAAAGGAAACCCAGGTTCAGAGTGGATCTTTTCTTAAAATAGTCCCCATTGAGATCCCCTAACGCCAGCCCAAGTGCCTTATACAGTGAAGGTGCAATATAAGTAGGAATGGATACAATCCATGATAGCACTTGGCATATTACTCATGCCCATACATAACTGCTTCAAGGCACAGGGCATGCTAACTTTGAATGCACTTTGAAGATTCAGAAAAGATTGGAATTTGAAATTCATGTTAAAGACTTTATTTTCAGGAAAAAGCAAGTGTTTGAACCCAAACCTAAGGCATATAAAAAGTTGGGTTCTTTAAGCACAAACAAGAAAATTGCATGTGAATTGGCTTCCTACAGAGAATGATATATCTGAAGAAAATTTAGAGTATAGACTTTGGATCCGGTAAATGCTGTACCAGTTGTATTATTTAGATAAATAGAGGACTAAGATAAATAGAACATAAGTGCACAAAGGAAATATTTGTGTGTTAAGAATATCCTGTACAAACAGTTATAAAACCCCACTGAGTTGCATCTTCCAACACTGGCTAATTTAAAATACCCCGGGAGTCACAGGGATATCACCTAATCTACCAGTGGTCAGAACAATTTTCAATTCATTGATTCCTTGCCTAAGAAGAAAAAGTCAAAGTATCTACTTTCTTACGTAAAACAAAATAAAAATCAAAGAACTCTATAGGGGGGAAACGTTTTATGTTGACAGTTCTAGGACATGCTTGATTTTCTTTCAACCTTTAATAAGAAGAGATCCCGTAATGTGAGACAGCTGTAACTCAGCTAATTAAATGATTTAATCCTACATCTCATAAATCAATATTCAGAAAATGTTAGATTTTATTTGAGAAATCCATTAATAAGGCCAACTTATATTTTGCTTGCAAACTAAATTTAACCAGTATTTCTTTTTTTGTGTGTGTTGAAAAACTGCATGCTTAAAAAATGATGTTTTACTCAAAATCATCAAAGGTAAGCACATCTAGATACTTTATTTTCTTGGCTAGTAGGAAGGTGAATTTATTTTGTCTGGAGAAGATTGAATAACTATTGTAATAGGTTATATAGAAATACTGAAAAACCCTAGACCAGGGGTCAGCAAACATCTTCTGCGAAGAGTCAGAGTCAACACTTTAGGCTTTGCAGGCCAAGATGGGTAAGTTGAAGCTATTTTATAGGCACTCACACAACAAGAGATAAACAAATTTGTTTTTTCCCCAACAATATAGAATATCTGTTTTTAGCTAATTTTTTCCTAGACTTAACTACCCAGTTTACAGTTCAAAATATGCATTTTTTGCATTGGCATTACTAGCTTTCCTATGTTTATACAGCTTATTTATTTTGAGAAATTAGCATTTAGATTTTTTTTTTTCTCTTTACCCCAATGGTATATATTCTCCCCCTCCCTTCCCCATATAATTGGGTTTTCGTGTACTCGAATATAACATCACCCTGTGGTTTTTCTGTATAAATTAGGACTAAAGAACTATATGTATGTTATATACATATATTTTAATTTACAGTTGATAACTATTTTTCCCCTAACTGTAGTTACTAGCGCCAGAGCTCCTTATGTCATGCTTCTGATAAACTACATCAGAGAAATTGTTACTGAAGTAAATGCTATTTTAATGATAGACGTTATTAGTAGCTATCCTATGAAAAGGTTACAAAAATTTCTTTAAAATTTATTTTTCAAAATATATTTTGGATCTCATCTGTATTAATAATAAGTAGACCACAGTAATGAAATGGGTATCTGCATTTGAATTGTTCAAATATTTTTGATATTTTGAAACCCAACAAATCTTTAAAGGTTAACATTTTATTGTGGTTGAAATTTGCAACACTTCTTATTCACTTAAGCCACATGGAATATTTGGAATGGATTTATTCTACGGCCCAAATTCTAAAATACTCAGATTTGCCAGTTGAATGATCTTCAAAGTTTTAACATGCTTTATTCCATGTAGTTGTCTCAATCACATTTGAAATTATACAGTAGGTGAAAAGATAAGTTCTTACAGCATTCAATCTATTTTTTAAAAAATGACATTGTGAGATTAATTGCTTGGCTACCATGGTGAACAATTAGCCTTTCTAAACAACAAGTTTTCTTTCCAGAAATATTTCAAATTACTGGAATAAACTTCCTGAAGCTTTGGATTGAAAATACGTAATTAAAGTTATAATTCAAAAAAAATTAAGTTTTTTGTGGTCAAATGCAGAGCACAGTAGGGGAAAAAAGTGTTTATGACTAGGATTTTCCTAACTCAGAACCTTAGATGTTCTGTTTACCTTTAATAGTATGTGTCCTTTCTACCTTTTAAAATTTTTACACAATGTCTAGAACAATGCCTAACATACAGAGGTTGTTAAATGGACATAGGTAATTGCAAATAGAAATTATGAGCTGTTAAGACCCCAGCGAGTGATTGTGATAATAAGTAATGATAATATTTACAAAGCTCTCCCCAAAATAAATATTTTTTTTATTTAAGGCACAATTTAAAATATATTGCCTTTCCTTGAGTTTAAATTAATCTCTCTTACAATTCCAAATATCTTTTGTTTTTTATTAGACTGGAAGACTTAAAGACATGTGCATGTATTTTTCCTGTGATTTGCTTGGCTTGCTAGGAAGTATAGTGCCTCATGCCTCCAGTCTTTTTATCCTTGGCATGTTAATGGGTCATTCTCAGAATTTCTGAAAAATCAGGCTTCTTGTTGGTGTCTGCACACCTAACCCCACTAGGGTTTGTAGAGAAGATTGCAGAGCACATAGAAAGGGCTTAATAAATTATTTATTATGGGGCAGGGAGGCTAAATGAGTGAATAAATGATAAAAAGTTAAATTTCAAAGTGAGGCAACAATAATGCAGAGAGGAGGCAGTATGTGGGAAAAACATAAATAAGATGTTGCTGCAGATCATACTATGTCATTTCTAGATTTATTTGGCCATTTTGGCATCTTTTCAGGGAAATAGGAAGGTGATAAAGATACAGATTGTCTTAACAGACTCCAGGGAGAGAAGCCTGCTGGGTGCACTGTGAATTCCTTCGCTCTCCAGGGCATACTCCTTACCCAGCTCACACCTAAACCTCACTCACAGACTGAACTCCCATCACAGATGGGCTTATGGAATTATATAGTCTACAGTAGGGACATTTGTAGGACTTCTTGGATATTTGGTTGTCTAGTTAGCATCTTCACTTGGATATACAAAAGATATTTCAAATTTCACGTCATAAGAAATTCTCACTACCTCACACGGACAGCAAACTCACTCCTTCTTTGTTCTGCCATATCCCAGTTGCTAGCAACTCCATTTTCCAGTTGTCACAGCAAAATATATATCTTTGACAATGAATATCTATTCCATCAGCAAATCTTATGTTTGCTCTAATATTTTTTCCTGAATCTGACTACTTATAATTTCCTCCACTACCGCCACGACCACCTAAGGCTATGATGTTCTGTGCTGAACTATGTCCCTTCTAAAGTCATATGTCCCTGTACCTCAGAATGTAACTGTATTTGGAAATAGGGCCTTTAAAGATGTGATAGTTAAAATGAGACTATTAGGGTGGGCCCAAATCCAATCTGAAGTGTGTCCTTATAAGAAGAGGAGATTAGGACCCAGAGACACCAGGACTGTGCAAGCATGGGGTAAAGGCCATGTGAGGACACAGCTAGAAGGCAGCCATGTGCAAGCTAAGGGGAAAGGCTTCAGAAGAAACCAAGTCTGCTGACAACTTATTCTTAGACTTCTAGCTTTCAGAACTCAGAAAATGGGACGCCTGGGTGGCTCAGATGGTTAAGCATCTGCCTTCGGCTCAGGTCATGATCCCAGGGTCCTGGGATCGAGCCCCACATCGGGCTCTGTGCTCAGCAAGAAGCTTGTTTCTCCCTCTCCCTCTGCCTGTCTGCCTACTTGTGATCTCTGTCAAATAAATAAATAAAATCTTTAAAAAAAAAATAAAATAAATTAAAAAGAACTCAGAAAATTACTTTTTTGTTTTTTAAGCTAGCCAGTCTGTAGTATTTTGTTATGGAAGCCCTAGCAAACTAAATACAGACACCATTATCTCCCACCTATACGGCTTCTTTTCTTTCCAAGTTTTTACTTAAATTCCAGTTAACATACAGTGCAACATTAGTTTCAGGTGTAGAATCTAGTGATTCTTCACTTACATACAATACCTGGTGCTCTTCACTGCAGGTGCCCTCCTTAATTCCTGTCACCTATTTAACCCAACCCCCTCCCTTCCTCCAGCAACCCTCAGTTTGTTCTCTATAGTTAAGAGTCTCTCTTATGGTTTGCCTCTCTCTTTTTTCACCCCCTATGTTTATCTGTTTTGTTTCTTGAATTCCACAATGAGTGAAATCATAGGATATTTGTGTTTGACTGACTTATTTTGCTTAGCATGAAACTCTGTAGTTCCATCTGTGTTATTGCAAATGGCAAGATTTCATTCTTTATAATGGCTCTGTAATATTCCATTGTACATATACACCACATCTTCTTTATCTATTCATCAGTTGATGGACATTTGGGCTCTTTCTATAATTTGGCTATTGTTGATAATGGTGCTATAAACACTGGGGTGCATGCATCCCTGAGAATCAGTATTTTTGTACCCTTCCACCCATACTCTTTCAATGTTGCCACCTGATTTTGTTTTTACCCGGACTGTCTGTATCTATTCACCACACAATATCTAATATTATTCTTTCAAAACAAATGTTACTACATGACATTTTTTGCTCATGGGGAGTCCAACTATATCCTATCTCATTCAGAATAAACCACACAGTTTATTCCTTTGAACTGCTGGAGGGTACAGTCTTTCCCAAAGCTACCTCTTCGACCTCCGATCATTCCACAAGCCACCTCCTCTCTATTCTAAGCACACTGGAGTCCTAGCTGTTCAACATACCTAGTGTGCTCCTGCCTCAGGGCCTTTGCACAAATGGTTCTAGCTGCTTTGAATTCTTTCTCCAAGGCTTTCCATGCCCTGAATATTAACCTTCAAATTCTTTCATATTTCTGTTCTAATAGAAACTTATCAGAGAGGCCTTTCCTGACAACTCTCTTCAAAATAATAAATCACTCCCTATACCTTCTATGAGATATATATAAAGAAGTCTCTGCCTTCTTCCTGGCAAAGAGCTCCTGAAGTCCTTGTAATTTCCTGGGTGAACAAGGTGTTTTTTTGCTCTACTGAGGCAACTCTGGGTGGGTTCCTGAATGAGCTAGTCATGGGAAAGACTAAGCCATATTTAGAAGCTTGAAATTTTCAACCCTTCCCCTCATTCTCTTGAGAGGGGTGAAGGGCTGGAAACGGAGTTAATGATTGATCCTGCCTATATGCTGAAGCCTCCATAAAATCCCAAAGGTATGGGTTTAGAGAGCTTCTGGGTTGGTGAACTTGTAGAGATGCTGAGAGAGTGGTATACCCGCAGAGCCTGGAAGCTCCACACCCCTTCCCATATGCCTTGTCCTCTTCCATCTGGAGGTCCATCTGTATTCTTAATCACATCCTTTATAAACTGATAAACTTAAGTGTTTCCCTGAGTTCTGTGAGACACTCTCACAAATTAATAAAACCCAAGGAGGGGGTCTTTGAAACCACTGATCTAAAGCTGGCTGGTCAGAAGCACAAGTGATGGATGATCCGGGCTTGGGACCAGAAGCTGAAGTTGGGGGTGGGAGTAGGGGAAAAGGACGGTAGCCGTCTTGTGGGACTGAGCCCTTAACCTGTGGGATTGGTTGCTATCTCCAGGTAGAGTGTGTCGGAATTGAGTTCAATTGTAGGACACTCAGCTTGGGTCTGAGAGAATTGCTTGGTGTGGGGAAAATCCTCCACACATTTGGTGACCAGAAGTGTCAGAAGTGAAGTGTTCTGTGTAAGTAGTAAAGGAGACATTCAGGGAAGAACTGTGTTTCCCTACATATAAAGGAAAAAGCAAATCTAAAATACCTGAGGTTCTCCCATTTACCCATATAGTTCATATATCATACTCTTGCTTCATTTTCTTCAGAACATGTATTTACATATTAACATATTTCTGGACTCTTTTCTATCACCAAAAAAGCTGTATAAGAGCAGGGATCCTGTTTATTTCACTTATACTGATTCCCAATGTTTAGAATAGTTCATAGCATATATTTGATAATAAACATTATTAAATGCATGGATTATCCAAAAAATGTTTTTTAAAAATAAAATAGGTATCATTATAGATCACCTCATTTATCAATGGCTCAGCTTCATTTTCATTAATGTTTCCTGACCTTTTCAGTCGGCTTAGGCAGCTTTTTTCCTTCTATTTCTCATCCACTTTGTATAGAACTGAGTTTCATGCTTTTGCCTAGGCTTTTTTTTTTTTCTTTTTCTTTTTTGTGCTTCTGTCTCAATTTAGAATCTATTTCTGGTATGGCTTGTCTCCTCAGTTACAATTATTTGTAATTGTAAAATACAATTTTAATTCCTATCAAGTTAATCTAAAATTTATTTTGTGGCAATGTTCAATATCAATAAGTAGTTTTTTTTTTCTTCTATTTTTGTTGCTGCTATTGTTGCCTGCTTGTTTTTTGCTTTCTGCAAAAAGACCAAAGTATTTGATTAGAAAGAAAATGTACAGAGACTGGAGATAGCTAACTAAAATACAATAAATATATCTTTTTTCCCCCCCTCTTCATCCAATTTAACCTATCTTTCAAACATTTCAATTTCCTCATGCTGTTTCCTAGCTCAAGATTTTTTCCAACATCCATCACTTTTGGCACATGTCTCCTCACTCATATGTAGTATCCTTAAAAGGAAATATAAAAGTGTTGCACATACAAAAGCTGTGTCTATTCCTAAGAAGAAATCAGAGAAGTGACTAGCTTAAAGATAACAATTGTGAAATATCTGGTGTAAATAAGTATACTGTGCAATGTAGGTCTGACCCGAGGCTGACACTTTTTTCCTATTTACATTTCAATATCTCCTGAAATTGAGATTTTATTACAAAACAAAAAGTGAAACTTGGGAATGTACTTTTGCTGCAAATTTAATTCTTAGCCTGTCGCAAGTAGCCAATATTTACTAGTATTACTATATTATGATCTCCTGCTTTCATAATAACAAATATCATTTTTATCTAATTTATTTGGTTTCACATTTCAAATGTTGCATCACTGTAGCTACATTATATCACTGAGTTTTACATATAGATGAGAAGAAATAAAATCACCTATATAAGCAGCATGTTCAAAATATCACCAAAGTTAAAATTTAAATTTTCAGAAAGTTCAGCAACATCAAACACTATCTGACACATGAGTTTCATAATTAATCACCCACGAAATTATGACAAACAGTAGCACCAAAATATCTATACCATTCCTAGGAAAATGACCCCTAAAGTAATGCCAGGCAAGGTTGATTTTATATATTGTGTTACTTCCTACTGCTACTGCAACAAATTACCACAAACCTAATGACTTAAAATGACACAAATTTATTTTCTTACAGTTCTGAAGATCAGAAGTCTAAATTCTCCACGTCAGTAGGGCTGCATTCTTTCTAGAGACTTCAGGAAAAAATTCTTTGTTTTTTTCAGCTTTTAGAGGCCACCTGTATTCCTTTGCTCTTGGCTCCTTCCTCACTCCCTCCTGAGTCCTATCTCCTGTAACTGACTGACCCTCCTGGCTCCCTCTTATAAGGACGCTTGTGATTACATTGAGCCCACCTGGATAATCCTGGAAAATCTCCTTATCGCAAATCCTTACCATAATCACACCTGCAAAATCCCTTTTACCTTGGTAAGGGAATATTCAGGCTTCAGGCAGTAGGATGAAACTACTTTGGGCGGGATGGGGGCTATTTTCAGCCTACCACACATGTGAATAAAGTTTGAATATATATACACGCATGCATATGTGTAATTGTTTATATATATGTATCAAATTGCTCAAATAAAGTACCAGATAGATGCGATTGATTCAGTTGCATTATGTAGTACTAGTAGATAAAAATGCCAAACATAGACAATCTTTTTTGCGAGTGTACATCCTGTGCTATTCTCAGAATTAGCCAATCTGTAACTGATTTTCTCTTTTCCTCTTTTTGTCTCTGACAGCCACACTGACAATTTTCTTATTTGTGCTAGAAGAATTTTAGTGTTGCATGCTAGGCACATTGGGTAGTCAGACACATTGGTCACTTTCTGATATCGATTTAATTTCACTCTATCAAAACTCACAGTATATCTCAGCCCTTAGAGTTCAGCACATCACCATGTTAAAGCTACTTCAACAATCTTGTCATTTCAATTTTTCACACTTTTTCATTTGTTTGTTATTTTGACAATCATATATCACAACACATAGCAATAGTAATACCGTAGAAAAGTATGAAAAACTTCAGTATCAAAATTGTCAAACTTCTTGTCATAGGAAATTCACTCTAAAATAACATTGATCCAGGAATAATTCACACTCATATATTTAATAAATCTCTCTTAAACTACCATACTAACTTTCTACTACTTTTCAAATTCTTTTAATAAAGAAAGACACTTTAAACCCCAATAGTAATGTTTCTTACTTCTAGTCCATCCTATGTTTATTTAAAAGTTCTATGGTTTGGCAACCTGCAGCCAGGCCAATTATGCCCATGACCATTTATTTAAATATCGACTGTGGCTAATTTTGTACTATAGTAACAATGTTGAGTAGTTGTAACAGAGACTCTGTACCTAAAGCTGAAAACATTTACTCGCTGGTCCTTTACAGAAACGTTTCTGACTCTTGCTCAAAAGGACTGACTCTCATCAGTTAGTAGGCAGTGATATTTTTAAGGCACTTAAGCTGTATTTCTTATATATACACGTATGTGTACTTGTGAATCTCTATGTCTTATATTTGATGCCAAATTATAATTTATTAGTACAACCACTTGATACCAAGTAAGAAAAATAGTTTAATGTAGTTTAATATGGTCGGTCCAAGTTGTTCATCGAGGAAACTTGGGGCAAATTGTTACCTATTCTTGTGTGCATCACTGAATTCTATCGTCTTTTCGACTCTCAAGTTCTGCTCTGATTCACTAGGGGTTGACTAGTTTTTAACCAATTTTTAACATTTCTCTTTGTTTCATCTTCTATATCACCCACTCTGCTGATTCATCCAGTCACGTGTGATGTGTATATATGTATATGTGTATATATATAATATATATTATATAGAGAATTTAGACTTCTGATCTTCAGAACTGTAAGAAAATAAATCTGTGTCATTTTAAGTCATTAGGTTTGTGGTAATTTGTTGCAGTATATATATATATATATATTCTGCATTACTCTCCATTTCTATGGCCACCTCTCAGGTTTAAACCAACATTGTCTTTCAGTTGTACTATCGCCTATCCCCTCAGTGCTCCCATCCTCTGATTGCTGCCATAGAAGGCCAATATAAACTTTGTAAAACTTACAAGTTTGATGTGTTCTCTTCTGTTTGCTTAAAATTCTTCACTGGTTCTTCTTGTTCCTAGGATAAAGTACAAAATTATTAGAATGACTTATAAGCCCCTGAATCTGAGAGCTGTTCATTCTGCCTCCTCACATTTCGCTTTCCCATGCTCACTATGGTGAAGGTAACACCACCCATCTATTATTTTCTAATATCTTTCCACTCCTGTGAGCCTTCCTTTTGCTAGTGCTTCGAGTCTCAGCTTAAATTTCAGTGAGGGAGGGTGCCTGGGTGGCTCAGTTGGTTAAGCGACTGCCTTCGGCTCAGGTCATGATCGGGGGTCCTGGGATCGAGTCCCACATCGGGCTCCCGGCTCAGCAGGAAGCCTGCTTCTCCCTCTCCCACTCCCCCTGTTTGTGTTCCTGCTCTCGCTGTCTCTGTCTCTGTCAAATAAATAAATAAAATCTTTAAAAAAAAAAAATTCAGTGAGGGAAAGGTGCTTTCTTTTATTCCCAAAATACATTAAATCATTCCATCGAGTTTTCTTATAATACTATGTTTTTTTCTTCAGAGCACTTAAAATAATTTTTACTATTATTTATATGTGTATATTTCTTGAATGTGACTATTCCCCAGTAGAATATGGACTTAACAAGAAGAAACTAAGTCTGGTCTACTTTATCCCCCACTCCACGCCAAGACCTAGGATGAGGCACAACAGCTGGTAGACATTCAAAATAATTGTTGAATATTCCTTTCACTTGTAGTAATTATCTAGTTCTCTTCTGGTTTTACTTTTATACATGACATTTTGGAAATTATTTGCAATTCTCAGCAAACCCAGCCAAATTCTTTATTATATTTTTAGAATTTGTCTTCTGCTCAGCTGCTAGCATGGCATTCTTATCCCCTGTGAACCACTGGCTACCTTGGAAACCCTTACCACTATTTGGTTTCCTGTGTCTATGTTTGTCAGGTGTCCTAGAGCACTAACTAGTTTGAAATAAATTTGTTCTGGCAGAAATATACGGTGGACTAAGATATATATTTCCACTCTCCTCTCATTGAAGCAAATGGAATCACACCTAAACAACATAAATTATTTTTCAATTGACGTTTTTTTTTGAAAAAAAGCAAACCAACAAAAAACTGGTCCCCCGGACCAGTGTAAAACAATTGCCGCTCTAATACTTGTAGGTATAGACCAGACACATATAGTAATTATATCACTCCAAAGTAATTCACCCTCATTCACAAAGAAATCATAGATTTTTAAATGATCCACATAACAAGCTATGGAATTTTATGATTTATATTTATTTATTTATTTTATGCCAGAGAGCAAACCGTATTAGGCGAAGGTTTTTGTTTTGTGTACTATTATGTCTAAGACCAATGGAACAATAACTGGCACATAGTGGATACTCAGTAAATTTTTGTTGAGTTGTTGAATTAATGTTAATTTTGTCACATTTAGTATTTTGTCTCTTTCATAGGAGAAATCTTTTTTAGCCAGGAGAAAAATTAAGCCTCATAAAGGTCAATAAACACATTTATAAACTCCTTTTTTCACAACTCTTTCTATCACAGGTTTTTCTCATACAATTAATTACAATTTTAGGGACTCTTAAATTGCAAATGTGATTTATGAGCCTGTGACACTTACAAAGGATTCCTTTGTTTCTACCAAGTAAAGATGCCTAAATCTATCTGTATGAATTAAAGATTCAATTATCTAAGAAGAGTGTCAACTTTTCTCAAAACTATGAACTTTGAGGAATGAGTTGACTCCCACTTTTTCACTGAGCTCTGATATCTTCTTCTAGATCGGGGGGACCTGAAGACAAAGAGGAGGCATTTTCACATCTCCTCTCCTTTTAAAATGCTTCCCCAAATCCCTGGAGCAATGGCATTTCAAGTGAAATTCTTACCCACACAAGCTCTATAAATAAACTATAAATAAGAGAGACCCTCTTGGTTTCAGAGAGAAGCTTCAGGCCGTAATGCAGATACTGGTGTGGAAAAGTGGTAAAGTCCAAGGGGGTGGGTGAAGAACTAGGGTCTGCTATTCTATATTACTAGCAATTCTTAAAAACAAACAAACAAAAACAACAATAAATTTTAATGAGTGCACAATATTTCATGATTTGGTTAAACCAATGCCTTATTTTCTTTCATAAGGCCAACAATATCTGTGAAAGTGTTAATGCTCAGTGTTGTCTAATAGGAAAAAAGCTTTCTATCAGAATTAATGAGTCAATATTTAAAAGAAACAACATTCTTAAATCTTTTGAGATGCACTGCAAAATTGTCTTCCAGAATGTTTGTACCAAGCAGTCCCTATACATGCAATCATAACGCATGAGAATATGGCTTTTCCAATGTACACAGTGGGCTATATATTTTATCCTTGCCAAACTGAGAAAATTTATCTGATCAATGTTTTAATTTGATTTCATTCGATTACTTGTGTCTCCTGTTGCGGCTGTAACAAACTGCCACAGATTTGAAAGCTTAAGATAGTAGAAAGTTACTATCTTATAATTCTAGCAGTCAGAAGTTTTGAAATAGGTCTCAACAGGCTTAAATCAAGACGCCAAAGGGCTGCACTCCTCTGGAGGCTCCAGGTAGAAGAGAATCAGTTTCTTTGCCTTTTCCGGTTCTAAACACTACCCACTTTGCTAGCCTCATGTACACTTCCACCCTCAAATCCTTTCAGTCTCTCTGAGAGCACATCACTCTGACTCTCTGCCTTTCTCTTTCGTCTTTTAAAGACCCTTACGATTACATTGGGTCCGCTCACAGAACCCAGGGTAATCTTACTTTAAGGTCAGCTAATTAGGAACCTTAGCTTCTCCTTGCCATTGGAGTGGAGGCAAAACTTTACCTCTAACCTCTTAGCATCTTTGGCTGGGCCTGAGAATTAAGCTGACATAAGACTGGCTAATAGAAGAGAAGCATATACGTTATTCAGCATAAGTATTATGTAACATGGGAAACAAAAACTCAAAGAAGAGGCAGAACTAAGTGCTTATATATTAGGCCGAACAAAGAGAGGCAGTTGTGGAAAAACAATTAAACATATGGAGAGACTAAAGGTAGATAAAAGTTATTTTAACAAGGTGTGTTTGTGCAGAATTTTCTTGGTCATTTCTCCCCATCTCTGGTGATAATGTCTCTTTCCTCCTGGAATAGGGAGGCCATCTTTCACATGGTAGTTCTATATCCTGCTTTCAGGAAGAAGATGGGGGCTCAGAGTGCTCTCCTTGTACCTGCTGTTTTTGAAATAATCCTTATCCTAATATAGGGTACGTTTTGAAATATACCTTGTTTTTGAAATAAATATTTCAAAATAAATATATATTCTGAAAAAAAAAAATACCTGTTTTTGAAATAAACCTTATCCTAATATAGGGTATATTTTGGAGTAACAAGGTGGATTGCTCTTCACCACACAACATAATGCACAGGCTTCAGCAATTATAATGTGGACACTGTGGGGGAGGGCTGTGGTTTTGCTCCCCAAAACTAGTAAAGCTAAGTATTTAGCATACTTTCCTATCAATTTGAACATTTTTTTCTGTGAATGCTTTATTGATAGTTTTTGCTCTTTTGTTAGGGAGTTTATATTTTTTAATTGATTTCTAAATGTATCTTTACATTTCACATATATAGTAACCTTGTTAAATATCTTTTCCTCCAAATTTTGCGTTTCCCTTTAAATTTTGTCCCATTTTCATTCTGATAAATATAATTCTTTATCTTAAAGCCCAGTGCTTTAAACCATACTTTTAGTCTTTACTTTTTCCTTTATTTTCATGCATAATATCACAATTCTTATTTCCATCTTACTTTTTCTATTGTTCCTTCTAACTTCTATTAATTCTATCTAGATAGTCTTAATCCAGGCCACAAATTTATCATATGTTTCCAGAGGTTGCACAACAATGTTTTCTCTACTGAACAAAGCATTTGTATCTGTAGATCATATTCATTTTAGGATATATTGTTCTCATTTTTTTTGCTCCAATTTTTATTATGGTCATTTTGTCTGATACATAATTTTGTTCTCCTTTCATTTAGTTTGCAATTTCATTAAGGATATATAATGTTCTTCTATATTGTTTGTATTCCCTCTACTACTTGATAAACAGAGGTCACATAAAAAATTGTGTTGATAAATTGAAAAACATCAGCAGAGTCACAGAATTTCTTAGTTAAAATGTGGTAACGATTCTCACACCTACTGTTAAAAGTAATACCACATCACACAAACTATGTGGTGTGGTATCATTGTGTCTGTTGTGATTATGTAAACAAGACACAGTGAGAGTAAATTTAAATAACATTTATTTAAGGTTTAAGCTGAGAAATTGAAATGCAAATGAATTATACATTATCAAAAATAGGCAGTCTTTTGAAGTGAATATTGTCATTCTTAGTTGATTTTATTTTAATTTGAAATTAATACAGTTCCATAAGAACTTATTTTAGGAATTATAACAAGGAGCAAATTAATTTAATACATACACATTTGCAGTTAGAATTCGAGTTTTAGAAAGTAGTCTGTTGTACAAAGAGCAGTCATACTAAAACTACAACTTTATTGAGATCTCAACATTTTGCAAGCTCATGTGTTCTTAGTTTAGCTTTGTCCCTTTTGTTTCCAGTATGACTTGTAAATTCCATTCATTAAATGGTTCAGTTTCTCCTCATGGCTAGTAAAATTGGTCAAGAGTTTAAAGCTATACTAGCTATCCTCTACTTTTTAGCACTTTTTAAGTTCATTTTTAACTTTGTTAATCTCAGTATATTTGTTCTCTGTGTGGTTTAAGGGAATAGTTATAATTATCCTCTGACTTGAAAATGAGAGATGGGAGAATTATTTTCAGCCCAAAATAATAAATTTCAATGAGTACTGTGGCATGCTCAAAGCACAATCTATGTGATACTTATTTTTGGAATATGAAAATGGCAGATGTTTCAGAAAATGTCCCTGAATGAAAAGTTAAATGTGATTTTAACCAGATTTGTGTGTGTGTGTGTGTGTGTGTGTATGCAAAAAAAAAAAAAATCTGTGTGTGGGTATAATGCATTTTCATGATAAATTTAAAACCATGAATGAATAAATGAATGAATAAATTCATTTAATAAAATTTTATTCATGCAACTGATGACATAGCTCATATTCTAGTGAAAAGAGCAACATAAATATTTAGAATATAATTTGGAAAATTAATGTTATGTACAAAATTCTATGAGTACGAGAACTGTTTTTTTTTTTTAACTTATTACTGCAGGAATAAAAGCACATAGCATGAAATCTAACCTGTTGACAAATTTTCAAGTGTACAGCACAGCATTGTTAACTACATACATGTTTTACACGTCTCTAGACTTTTTCATCTTGCATGACTGAAAATTCTACAACCATTGAACCACAATCCTCCTCCTCCCAACTCTTACCAAGCACCCTTCTATTCTCTGCTTCTATGACTATTTTAGATACCTCACATGAATGGAATCATACAGTATTTATTTTTCTGTGATTGGCTTATTTCACTTAGAATACTGTCCTTCAGGTTTACTCATGTTTGATTTGGAAATCAAGAAAGGCTTCTGTGTCAGTCTGGGACCTCACAAAAGTAAATAGCAAGATAAAGTTAAGTTAGAAGCCCAAGAGTGTATTGGGGATAACACTGATGAATGTTAAGGAGTAGAAGGAGCAGGAGTAGTCAGAGAGAGCTCCAGATACTGATGGTGATCTGACTTCTCTGAAAGCAGAGGAGAAAGAAAGGAATATTGGATGGGAGAGTTCATACTTCAGTGTAGCTCTGAGAAGGCTGCAACCAACCCCAACAGGTTGCTCCAAGGCAAAGGTTATCTATGAGTGTCCCGTAGTGGGCAAAATGTCCAGGCACTGGTATGTTTGCTGTGTGTCATCATTGAGTAGAAAACACTCAGGGAAGGGTGGTCTTACCTCTAGTGCTGTGGTAGATTCCTAAAGTACTTCAGCCGGAGGCTCTTGGTTAATCTCAGTCCATGTGGCAGGTTATCTCTTGAAGGGAGTTTTGTGTGGTTCAGCTCTATGGCTGCCAGAACTTTATAGAAAATATGGAAATATCTAATTTTAATATTTTTGCATCAGTGAATATTTGTTGAATGTCTGCAGTATGTCAGATAAGAGAACTCTTAAGTAGTTCTTCATCAGGTCTACAAGGGGCACAAAAGTGCCTACGAAGAGAAAGCATGTACATCATCAGTTTTACTGAAGGCCTTATATGCTATCATGTGGTCTATAATTTTGTGTGGCAGGAGGAAGCATGGGATAAGAAGTTATGAATGTAGTTTGGCTCTCATAATCTAAGACAAGAGCTTTGGTTTTTATATTGAAGGAAACAGTAAACCATTTCAAGAAAAGTATGACAAAATAGGGTTTGGTTTTAATGCTGTATTAGTGGCTGTCTGGAGAATTATACAGAGAGGAAAAGGGTTGTTTGTGAATATCAGTTAAAGTTATTATTCCAGGAACAAGATAAAACAGGGCACTAATAAGGGAATATCTGAGAAGAAGAAACGACACAGACTAGAGAAATACACAGGACTTAGTAAATGAATAGATGGTAACACTGCTAATTAAAGAGAAGATCTAGAAGGAATGGCAGATCTGTTTTGAGTCTTCATCATTGTCAGTATCAGCATCTTCATCATCATCATTTTCATCAATAATGTTTGACTGAGAAGTGGGCCAAATGGAGGAAATTAGTTTTTTGATGCACTGAGTTTGAATGATCAGCTAGACATTTAGGTGGAGATGTTAATTAGGCAGGGGAAATACAGCCTGTGTCTTAAAGTAAGCATCCAATAATATATCTGGCAATGTTTTGAGTACAATTATGATTAAATAACACTTGGGAAATAAATATAATTAACTATGGAATCTAGGCCGAAGAAATGAGTGTTAGAAACAGAACTCTTTAGAATTCTTAAGTATGTAGAAATGCAAGATGGGGGTCATAGTGGAGGATAGCACCAGTGAGCTCTTTCAGAGCTCACTCTCCCCGGCATTGTAGCGAACAGCAACAATTGACAGATTAGGTCCTGAACATCAACAATTGTGAGATTCAGAGTGCAAAATCATGATCCTTTTTTGAAATCTTAACAATAAGAATAAAAAATTAAATAATGATAATTTGGTGTACACTGCTGTAGAGACAAAATTAAATGTAAGCAGTATTATTATTAATTATGTTAGTAACCTGATAAAGAGGAATTAATGAAGAAGGACAGACTGTAGATAGAAAAAAGAGGAATGACTAACAAATTAAGTTCCATAGGAGACAACACTGAGGTGATCAAAATTTATTTTCCAGTTTCACAATTATAAATGAAATTTATCCTCATGTTTTAAGCATTTTTTTTTTCCAGTGATCATCTCACATGAAGAAAAGGTTTGGATTTCTGTTCTTGATAAAAACCAATATTAGAGCACGTGCTGCATGGAGCACTGGGTGTTACACGCAAACAAGGAATCATGGAACACTACATCAAAAACTAATGATGTAATGTATGGTGACTAACATAACATAATAAAATAAAATTTAAAAAAACTAAAAATAGAGTATGTCAAAACATCTTGAAATTTTACCATGTGAGTTTATATGATAGCAATCTTTGTATAATAACAGGCATTGCTATGAAGAAACTGTTTCAGGTTCCTCAGGTACAAATTGGGCTAAGAATATAACACCAGATAAATTATTAAAATATCTTATAACTTTACTGTATACATATATATTAAATAATATATAACAAAGCATTGCTATTGGACACTGTGCCCCAGGCTATGTGAGGATTAAATGAATTAATACATATATAGAGATTAACAATGACTGGCACATAGCAAATAGCAGATAGTTTATTGCTGATTGTATTGACTAGTGTACTTAACATAGAATTCAACAGTTACTCTTCTAAGTAATTACCGAGAGAAATGAAAACACATGTCCACACAAAGTTTTGCACACAAATGTTCAGACTAGATTTATTAATAAAATTCCCAAACTAAAATCAAAAGATAATGGGCAAACAAACGTAGTATAACCATCAGTGTAATACTGTTCAGCAACAAAAAACAGCAACTAGCAATGCACACAGTATGGATGAACCTCAAACACATTATACTGAACAAAAGAAGCTAGAAACAAAAGAGTACATCCACTATGGTTTCATGCTTATGACATTCTAGAAAATACAAATCCAGTTTTATAATGTAAGAAAGATCAGGGATAGCCTGGGGTAAGGTGAGAGCGTGGCTGAAGGAAATATTTTGGGAAATACACCATCTCATTTATATAGTAGCATTACTGAGATATAATTCCCATCTTACACAATTTATGTATTCCAAGTGTATAATCCATTATTTTTTAGTATATTCACAGATATGTACAATCATGATAGTCATCTTTAGAACATTTCAGCACATCAAAAGGCAACCATGTACACTTTAGCTATTGCTTGCTTCCCACCTTCTCATTCCTTTGACACCTGTCCCCTTCATCTCTACCTTGCAAGTCCTAGCAACTGCTAATCTACTATCTCTATATATTTGCCCATACCAGACATTTCATAAAAAATGAAATCAGATATGATCTTTTGTGACCACTTTCTTTCACCTAGCATAATGCTTTCAAAGTTCATTCATGTTGTAGCACATAATAGTGCTTCATCTCTTTTTTTATGGCTAAGTATCACTGCTATGGACTCACTTGTCCGTATGTTTAACCTAATCCCCAATGTGACCATGCTTGGAGACAGGACTTTTCAGAGATAATTAAGGTTAACCGAGGTTATAAAAGTGGTATCCTAATCTGATAGGATTGGTAGTTCTATAAGAAGAGTAAAAGAGAGGGGTGCCTTGGGGGGCTCAGTCGATTGGGTGTCTGCCTTTGGCTCAGGTCATGATCCCGGAGTGCAGGGATTGAGCCCCACATCCAGCCCGTATCTGGCCCCACATCAGGTCCCCCACAGCCGGTCCCCACATCCAGTCCCCTGCATCCCCTGCATGGGCTCCCTGCTCAGCAGAGAGTCTGCTTCTTCCTCTCCCTCTGTTCCTCCCTCCCCTTTGTACTCCCTCTCTCTCACTCTCTCAAATAAATAAAATCTTAAAAAAATTAAGAGTAAAAGAGAGAGATTTCTCGCCAAGGGCATGCACAGAGGCCATTTGAACACACAGTAGGAAGGTGGTTGTCTGCAAGCTATATGTATATACATATATGTATATATGGCTTATGGCTGCCTAAGTAGGCTATGACACCCCCTTTTGTTTATCCATTCATCACTTGATGGAAATTGGATTGTTTCCACATTTAGCTGTTATGTATAATGCTGCTGTACAAGTTTAGCACAGACATGTGCTAATGTTTAATGCTATTAAAACAGACATGTTTTAATATTTCTTAGGTATATACCTCAGAGTGGAATTGTTGGGATAACTTGTTGGGATAACCCTATGTTTGATTGCTTGAGGAATTGCCAGACTGTTTTCCAAAGTTGTCACTCCCTTTTATCTTGCCACCAGCAGTATATGAGTGTCCCAGTTTCTCCATATCCTCACCAATGCTTGTCATTATCGGACTTTTCTTTTATCATAGTCATTCTAGTGATTGTGAAGTGGTACCTCACCATGGCTTTGATTCTCATTTCCCTGATAATTAATGATACTGAGTACCTTTTCTTGTGTTTATTATCTATTTGCATATTATCATTGGATAAATGTCCACTAAAATTTATTAACCATTTTTTTAATTGGGCTCTTCATCTTTTTATGGTTGAGTTGTAAACATTCCATATATATTCTGGATACAGGTCCCTTATTAGATATATAATTTGTAATTATTTTCCCTCATTCTGTGGGGTTGCTCTTTCATGTTCCTGATAGTGTCCTTTGAAGCACAAAAGATTTTAATTTTCATGAAGTCCCATTTATCTATTTTTTTTTCCTCATGATTTTGGTGTTATATCTAAGAATCCATTGCCAAATTTGAGATCTTGAAGATTTATACTTGTTTTTTTTTTTTCTAAATGTTTTATACTTTTAGCTCTTACATTTACTCATGATACATTTTGAGGTATTTTTGTATATAGTATAAATTAAGGTCCAACTTTATCATTTTATTTATGGTTATCCAGTTGTTCCCATTACCATTTACTGAAAGCTCTATTGTTTCCTCATTGAATGATCTTGGTATGTTTGTTAAAAATCAGTTGACCATAAAGCCAAGAGTTATTTCTGGAGTCTCACTTCTATCCTGTTGATCAATCATGCCAATACCTCATGCCAATACCACACTGTTTTAAATTACTGTTTTGTAGTGAGTTTTAACATCAGGAAGTGTCAGTCCTCCAAACTGTTCTTTTTCAAGATTGTTTTGGATATTCTGGGTCCCTTGCATTTCCATATAAATTTTAGGAACAGCTTGTCAATTTCTACAAAGAAGCCAGCTGGGATTCTGATAGGGATTGGGTTAAATACATAGATCAATTTGGGCATGTTGCCATCTTAAAAATATGTCTTCTCATCCATTACTGGTTTTTTAAATAAATTTAGGAAGATTTTCATTATTTTTCTTTCTTCTTTTTCTCTCTCCTCTCCTCTGGTATTCCCAATATGTATGTGTTGGTGTGCAAATGGTGTCCCACAATTTTCTGAGACTCTATTTATCTTTTCTTCATTCTTTCGTCTGTTCTTTGACCTCATATGCCCTATTTACACATCTTCAAGTTTATGTCAAGGAGTCAAGTATAGAACCAGAATTTGTGGGGTTGACTTTTGTACAACTTGAGAGTATTCTTTAAGAAAACAATCCAAAAAGTATCATACATTGTAAACTGCAAGTATGTTTTTGGTAGTTTTTTGTTAGGAATATATAATCATGTAAACACAACTGAAGCTTGAGCTCCATGTCATATCTGCCGCTGCCAGGAATGATTCCTGTGGTTATCTTTTGTCCCAGGATTCCTTTCTAATGCTATGTATTTTCCCAAAATGTTGACCACTTGGAACAGCTGATATTGTGATTTGCAGCCTTGCTCTGGGTAAAGATATAAACAAGAAACATAATTCTGTGACATCTTTAACTTACTACTATTCTAGTGTTGCATTTCGTAAGGATATAAATAAGAAACTTATTTATGTGACATCTTTGATTTGCCACCATTTAAGTGATTCATTTGAAGAATATTGTTGGTATATATGGAATAAATAATTTTCAATTTTACTGTGGTAGTAGGGATGTCATTCAACTTGATTTATTTTTAACCAACCTAATGTGTCATGCTTTTCCAGGGGAAATAAAGCATTTATTAAATATTTAGAATTCTTAGTGTAATATATCTCCTTTTAATATGGATGAAATCACTTAAATGAAAGTACATACCATTTAAAATTGTTGAGAGCCATAGGGCTAAGACCAAACCATAAGAATATTTAGAGAATGGTAGGATAACTTTCCAAAAGAGGTAGAAGAATTACCTATATAACACAAGAAAGAGTTTGATAGATGCAAAATCAGAAGTTTAAAGAATTCCAATACAGAAAAATAGGGTCTATTGTTTTTCTATGTTCCAGGGGAATAAAGAAAGGAAAACTGATAAAAGGATACTTTCTTCATTTTTAATAACACACACAAAAAAACAGATGCTGCTGAGCAAATACCATTCATATATGACCAGAGACATCAAATAAATAAACCTGAAGACATGAAATAAAGTAAAATTCTATTTATAAATACATTGCTACTTATTTTCTGCCAGACTCTCTGCTAGTTGTGGTTTGCCCACAGTAAAATCCTATAAGGCAAAGGTTAACCTTTTCCTCTGATGGGAATATTAGGATATAGTTCTATTCTAAGAGATTCATATGTGATTTCTTAAAAGGACTAATGAATGACTTCTACAGAAATATCAGTAGGCAATTACACTGTTACTATTTATTTTTTTATTTCTGTTTCCACTTCTGCCTTTTTCACTGAAGAGTATAAAATAGAACAGCAACAGTTCTCCATTATAAAATTCATAGATCCTATTTTTCCACTGGACCAGCTATTAGGTTATTAAATCTATATACTCTCTAGGGCAAGGTAGTTTAAATAGATAATTTGATTATACTTACCCTTGTCTTTTTTTAATCAAATGCCCCCAGCAGGAAAGACACATTCAAATAGTGTGTGTATTATAAATTATAACATTCACTGTTAGATATGTATAAATTACTTTTATATTTTCATTTAAGTCTTGCTAGGCACTTGCTGTGTGACCTTGGGCAAGGTACTTAACCATTCCAAACCTCATTTTTTCTTTAAATAAGAAAAAAAAATTTCTATATATTTGCCAATATGTTTGAGCACCTTTATTTATTTTTTATTTTTATATTTTTTGGTGGAATGCAATTTGGTACTTAAGTGTAAATGCTATTTATTTCTGTGGAACCATGGAGTTGCACTATTATATAAGCTCTTAGGAGACTAAATAGCATGGTAATGAGCACAGGCTTTTATGTTAAGTTGCCTTGGGTTTGAAATGTAGCTTTAATATTTATTAAATTTGTGATTTGGGGAAATTAATTAACTTCAATGAAGAATATGTTTTATATGAAATACAGGCATAATAACAGGTGTTGAAGGATTAAATAGGCTTAAGTATGAGAGTTCAATTCAGCTAAAAGTCAATAGGTCTTATTGTTGTCATTACATCCTATACTCCATATAAAATATGCTTTATGAAGAAAAATATGGATTTTTGTCTTTGATTTTAGACCATATTGATTATAGAGAAGAACAAAGAGTTGGAGGATAAAAAGGTCATTTTTTTTCCTCCAGAACTTCCTGTCTCATCTTTCTTACCTAGAAGATGTTGCATGGGATATTTTCTTGGTACAACAAGCAAGCCTGCTACCATACCTCAGAGTATATTTATAGGCTCCCAAATTCAGTATCTCTTTGGGAGTAAAAATGAGTTGGAATATCATCACCTATTGTTTAGGAGAGAGATGCTACATAGATTTTTCTCTCCCTCATTTTTTCTTTTCTATAAAACATTATAGAAACATACTTTTTCCATATAAGTAAACATTATTAGAAATAATAAGACAATCAATAGGGTCATTGACTTATTTAAAGATAACTGCTAAAAATTAGAATGCATTTGTCATCATTAACTTAATAGTATCTGCCTTTAACTCCTCAGTGTTCACCATGGAAATTTACCAGCTCGGAACAGTAGGAAACTGCTTTTTAGCCTTGGAAATAAAATAACTATTCTTAGAATTTTAATGAAAGATGTCACTCAATTCTGTATGTCATATTTGTTCTCAGTCACAGAATTCTTTAGTAACTTGTATTTGGCTCATACTGCTTCTATTTCACATCTTGCATATTTACTTTAATTTTAAACTCCAATGCAAAGCAATGCTACATCAATATTTAGAGTGATGATGATTGGTGATGGCCATACTCAATCTATGTCAAGAAAATATGTCATTTGATGGGAATCAATTAAGATCAATGTCAACACATGGCTTTCCAACAAATGACATGGTAAATCCTTGGCAGAATAATAAGCAATACTTCCCATTCATCACTGAAAAGACGTATATTTCCTTGCAAGTTGTTTTGGGTAGGAATCTAATAATGTATTATCTAGGTCCTTCTGTAGTTAATTTCCAGTCAATGATAAGAGAGAGAATTAAAAGGAATGTGCTATTGCCTGAATTAGATGAAGGACTAACTTAATTTTCATATTCTAAGCTAATTTGAATTCTTAAGAAAACATTGTATGTTAAAAAAAATTAAGCTCTTTGAACTTAAACAGACATGTTTATGAACACAATTATGGGAAAGCAACAATGACATCAAAACAGACTAAGATTAAAGAAGTTTTTACTGAGCAGGAAAATGCATGGATATTTTACAGGAATGGTGATTGAAGATAGTTATGAAAGAGAGAGGAAAAGGAAGAAATCTTTCTGAAAATAGAGCAAGGTAACCAACTCCATTTCACTAGGAATCCCTTTCCTCATTCAATCCAATATTCATGTAGCATTCCTGTACCCTGACTCCTTTTATAACCCACTTCTAAGGTTCCAAGAATTGGAGCAGTAAAAAAAAAATGAGATGTATGAAATGCATATAGAAATAAGAAGTGCAAAAGGGTAAAGAAATTAAATCATTTTAAGGCTTATTCCATTTTTAAAGCCAGGTAAAATTGCCTCTCTGGACTCTGATTTCTGCTCTTTCCCTTTCCTTTAGAAGGCCTAAAGTTTTCATAGTAATTTAAAATATTTTCCCTTAACACTTTTATAAAAAGTTTTTTATTAAATTGAATGTTTCTTTTAATTTTCATGTCATATTTGTTCTCTTTAATTCTGCAATGTATGTTTAATTTCACCTTTTATAGTCAGAATATTTTTTTCACAATCTAGGAAAAATTATACCACTGCTGAAAATAGTAGTAAGACCACTGTACTATTAGTAAACTTCAACATGTTAGTTCATGTATTAAGTACAGTTATCTGTGCTTTTCTGCCAACACTTAATTTTCCAGAAGTAAACAAGAGGGTTACTATTACATGATATCTATTTGAGATATGATTTACTATATTAATATACTATTCTAAAAAATGTTTTTCCCTCATACAAAGATAAATCCATGTTAATATATAATTTCAGCAAAAAGAAAAATGAATGGTAAACCAAGTGGTTACTAAGTAAGCCAAAATATCGTAGTACCTTAAGATCAGGACTAGACTTCTGTGCTTTGTTTGCATGGAATTATCTCCAATATGAAGATAATATTGAGTAGCCCAAAATAGATTTGTGCTGAAAATTTAAGAGTGGCAAATATGAAATTATCATATAATATTGGTAAATTATATTACAAAAGGTATACATAAAATGTGATTAAGTGATTTGTGAACCAGGCATTTGGTTTTTTATCCAAAAATTTTAACAATGACTAAGATGAATTACTTATTGAATTGTATGATAATTATAGTACAGTTCTTTTTTCTACTTGGATTAAATGTAGGTCCTTATCTAAGTATGTTTGCAATAGAGCAGTATATTTTTATATGCAGCCCACACTCTAATTAGCACATTCTAATTTCTAGCTTAAAAGAAAACCACAAGTAGCATATGGCTTAAAATGTTTTATTGTTAACCACTAAGTTGTATGCCTCACTGTAAAAAAAAAATTAAATCTTTCTTGGCTTTGATTCAGCCTCGCTCCCGGACTTTTTATTTCTATCAGATAATTAAATAACTAAACAAGATGAAATAATTTACTTAATTTTGTTAGAAATTAGAGGTAATTTAGGTTTGAGAAACTACTTTCCTGAGTATTGGAATGTTGTCCTCATGTCAACCCTACTTAACTTGCTAGTACCTAATTTCTCTTTATCTCTGACATCTATATCAAATATATATATATATATATATATATATAATGTATGTGCTTATAGTAAATAAGTACATTTGTGTGTAGATTTCTTTTAAAGATATATTTAATGGACTTTCTGTCTCACTTAAAAAATTTGATAATTTGATGTCCTATGATCCTCAAATATGCAGAATAAGCCTGAAAGATATTTCATCTTTACAGCATGCCTTTTGTAAAACAAAAACAATTTCAAAACAGTAATTTCATACATTAGTGTTGCATCATTTTGCCCTGAAGTGACTGAAAGGATGTACTGATGTAGGTACAACCTTTGATCAGAAATAAACAAGTTGTACAGAGAGCCAACTATAGACACCATGGAAATGCCTTTTATTTTAGTTTCGTTTCTATTTCTTTTCTACTTTGCTATGCTCTGCTTCGATTACTGACAATTTATCCTACCACTTTCCTTTCCAACCATGGGGAGATCAGGCCCATTCCCTTTCCCAAATTTGAAAGGCAGTTATTGACTGTTACGTGGTTCCAGACGGGAGTGTCCATGAAAATAACCCAACTTTTCACTTGCTAATATGGATCACCAATCCTCACATTATTGAAGAAAAAAGGTCTCCTTCCCACCAGAACTGAAGGTACTGATGGTGCAGCCATTTTGAAAGATAGATGGGCAGTGTCTCACAAACTAAAGATACTCTTTTCCATACAGTCATGCTCCTTGGTATTTACCCAAATAAATTGGAAACTTATGTCCACACAAATACCTGCACACAGATGTTTATAGCAGCTTTATTCAAAATTGTCAAAATTTGGCAACAACCAAGATGTCCTTTAATGGACAAATGAACTAGTTCATGCAGACAGTATAGAATATTATTCAGTGCTAAAAAGAAATGAGCTATCCAAGCATCAAAAGACACTGAAGAAACTTAAATGCCTACTACTAAGTAAGAAAAGCTGATCTGAAAAGGCTACATAATATATGACTTCAACTATATGACATTCTGGAAAAGACAAAACTAGAGGCAGAGGCAGTGAAAGGATCCATGGTTGCCAGAGGTTAGGGGGGAGAGATCAATTAGCAGAGAATTTTTAAGACAGTGAAACTATTCTTTATCATACTAAAGTAGTAGATACATGTCATTATACATTTGTTCAACTCATGGAATATACAACACCATGAATGAACCCTAATATAGATGATGGACTTTGAGTGATAATGATAGTTTATGGATTACATCAAATTATAGCACTGTGGAGTGGGATATTGATAGTGAGGGAGACTGTGCATATGTAAGGGTAAGAAGTATTGGGGTTTTCTGTACTTTCTGCTCAATTTTGCTATAAACCTAACATTTCTCTAAAAATAAAGTTTATTATTTTTGAAATGAATTGCTTATATACACAACGTGAATTGTTCTCACAATTTTATGCTGAGTGGAAAAAGACAAAGAAGAGTACACACATATGATTTCATTTATATAAAGCTCTAGAAGAACAAATTAATCCATAGGGAGAGAGAGCACATCTATGTTTATCTAGAGATGAGGGAAGAAATGGGAGGAATTACACAAGGGTACAAGAAAACTTCTAGGGCAATGAATATGCTCACTTTCTTGTCTGTGATGATGATTTTATAGATGCCTGAAAATATCAAATCTTAAAGCTTAAATATGTATGGTTTATTTTTTTGTCAATTATACTTCAGTAAACCTGTAAAAAAAAATGTGTTGAAAGCACACTCTGGAGTGTCAGATAGTAACAAAAGTAAAGTGGCTGGATCTTAAAACCAATGCTGAAAAATAAAGAAACAATATGAAAAAAATAATTGATGGAATTAAAATACAAAACAATAGAAACAGCTACATCACCAGAAGGATACAAGTGACATTATTCTAGTTTATACACATTTCTAGGAAGAAAGCAAAGATTAATTATTTAGGAAATAAGTAAGCATGTTGTTATTTATTGAAAACCTTAAGAAATATAAGAAGGGGGGAATGGAAAAGATTGCTAAAAAATAATCCAAAACAAAGCACATCTTAGTTTGTGCTCCCACAAAGCAGATAATGAGAAAAGGATTTGGGTGAAAGTGGTTCACTGGGAAGGTGAGCTGAGGACACTCTATAGGAAGGCGGAAGTGTAGGTTAAGAGTTGCTGCTGGGGTGTTAATTCCCCTGTCCTTCTCACCTTCCCTGTTGAGTGGAGAATGAGCACCCAGGTGAAGAAAACATCTTCAGTCCAAAGATTAAAAAAAAAAAAAAAAAAAGCTTTCAAATGACTTTTTGGACTCTTCCAGAAAACTATGGACATAAATTTTTTTAAATAATTTTATTTCCAATTAAAATTGCTTTGTTCTTTCCTATATGCATTTTATAAAAATAGTTCTAATTTCTCCAAAATGCCTGCAGAAATTTTTTATTAGATTTGCATTTTATCTATAGTTCTATTTGGATAGATTTGGTACTTAAATAATATTGACTATAAGGTTATTTATTTACTTATTTATTTATTAGATTTATTTATTTATTTATTTGACAGATAGCGAGAGCAGGAACACAAGCAGGGGGAGTGGGAGAGCGAGAAGCAGGCTTCCTGCCGAGCAGGGAGCCCGATGTGGGACTCAATCCCAGGACCCTGGGATCATGACCTGAGCCGAAGGCAGACGCTTAACGACTGAGCCACCCAGGCACCCACTATAAGGTTATTTAAATTAGGAAAACAATTACTGTAATTCAATAAATTGGCAGATTAAAATAACCAAATAATTACATTGATAGCATCAGAAAAGGGTTAGATAAATCCAAAATATTTAAGATAAACATCCATAGAAAACTTAGAAAATTATCTGATAATGATTGTCTATGAAAAACTTACAGCAAACATACTTTTGATGGACCATCGAAAAAGTCAGGAACATGACAAGAATGCCTACTTCCACTGCTTCTATTCAGCACTTCACTGGAGATCCTAGGCAGTAAAGTAAGGCAAGAAAATAAAATTAGAAGTACAAGAAATTGCAGGGAATAAATAAAACTGTCATTATTTGTAGATGATATGATTGTGTACAGAGAAATTCCAAGGATCCATAGATAAATTAAAGAATAATAAGAAAGTTTATCAAGGATGCTGGATACAAAATCAATGTAGAGATCTATTTATTTTCTACCTACTAGCAATAAGCAGTTTACAAATGAAATTTTGAATGATACTGTTTACAATACTATAAAAAAAAGATAAAAATTGTCCAGAAAGAGATCTAACAAGATATGTAGATGTCCCCTACGGGAAAAATCACAAAACTTTATTGAGAAACATTTAAAAAGATGCAGTTAAATAGACAAACATGCTTATGGATTGGAAAGTGTAATATAATGAAGATGAAATTTTTTCCAAACTGATTTATAGATCCAATGCAATTACAGCCAAAATTCAAAAAAGTTTTTTTTAAGAATATCCAATATTTTGTCTTGAAGAACAACATGGAAGCATTCATTTTCTTTACAGATAAAAGATTTAATCTTCAGCTACAACAATTGAAACAGTATAGTATTGGTTTTAGGGAAAAACAAATAGAACAGAATAGACTAAAAAGCCCAGATGCAGGCCCCCATGTATATGGAAACAACATATGACAGAGGCCACACTGCAAACCAGAGAGGAAATAATAACTTTTTCAATAAGTGGAGTGATGAAAATTGGTTTTTCTTATGGGATAATATGAAACTTGACTACTATGGCACATCATAAATAGCAACAATGGAAACAATGAGAGATATTGATAAGGACACAAGTATCTCTTATAGCATTCCCTGAATAAAGAGTCGGCCTATAGTTTTTTATTTGCTTGTTTGTTTTTTCATTTTTTTAGGCTATTAACAAACACTGGATTTTCAATCCATTCACAAAAGTTGGCTACCTACACAGTTCTTGGACAGACAGTGCAAAACTCAGTACTTCACCTTCTTCTGGTAGCTCATCCCAGTCCATATATATAAGAATCTTAATAATTCTATTATAATTGGATGCCAGGGATTATCACTGTCTTAGTCCATTTGGGCTACTGTAATAAAAGACCACAGACTGAGTGGCTTACAAATAATAGAAATTTATTTCTCAAACTTCCAGAGGCTAGAAGTCCAGATCAGGGTGTCAGCATGGTCAGGTGAGGACTCTCTTCTGGGTCACAGACTTCTTGTTGTATCTGTAGATAAGAGAGGGGAAGAGGGAGCTCCCTGGGCCCTCAGCTGCAAGGGAAGTAGTCCTATTCAAGAGGATTCTGCTCTCATTACCTAAATACCTCCCCAAAGCCTCACCTTGCTTATTACTATCAACTTGGGCATTAAGTTTTCAACATATAAATTTTGTGGACACCCAAACATTCAATCTGTAGCAATCACCAGTCCACTTCCCACCAGCAATAGGGTACTAATTGTTGCTTCCCAGTGAGTGATCTAGTTCCAGAATCCCATTGGAGGGTGTGCTTTCAACAGTTAATTTTTATGGTTTTTCTCAAAGTAATCCATCTCTGTGTGCTGTTGCTTTTTTGGGGGAACTTTTATTTTTTATTTCCTCAGGAATGGGAAGAAGGAACTGACCAGCATAAAACTAGAGACAGATGAGCATTAAAAATTGTGTTATCAAATGGCCACTACTGTGGGCAACTGGGACTTTCTCCATTGGGGATCCTCTAAGGAACCATTTAGAAAGAGTCTTAGAATTGCCCTCTCAAGTGAGATCAGGAGATAAAATATAAAACACACAATTAACTTTGAACTTCAGATAAACAACATTTTTCATGTAAGTCCCAAATATCGCATGCAATTTATTTATAGTAAAATTTCATTTTTGTCTGAAATTAAAATGATTGGTGTCTGGTATTCTTATTTGCTAAATCTTGCACACTTGCTTATAAAGAAAATAAAAGAGTATTTATATATTAGCTTTTCCTCTCATGGTCATTGGTGGCCCCTTATGGTGTTAATCCCACTGAATTTTCAGACTTTCGGATGAGTCAGAATGCTCCTTGAGTAAGTTCTCACATGTATTCCATGTAGAAAAGTCCACAACAGAAAGCAAGAGGCACAAAACATAGCTGAGGTCAAGTGCACTCAAATTATACCTGCACACAACTCAAGCCCTAGCCTAGTAGTAGCAATGGGGGCCAAAAACCATGTGAGTTTAGGCACAAAGCTCTACCACTCACAGGTACTTAAAATTCAGAATTTATTAGAAAAAGCATGGTTACATGGGTCAGATTTCTAGCAAGAGGTTTTTCCTCTCATGGCCCAGCCAGGTGGCATACTTCTGTGATATATTCCCTAACATAATCATAAAGTTTTCTAGGTCCACTGATGGGCTGTACAATTTCCACAGTTACCAGCCTTATGAAGGGACCTCTATTCCAGATCCCTGAATCTATGGGGCTGCTTTCTGATTTCCAACCCCCAAAAACGTGGAGGACATAGCTAGATGATTATCAGTTCTGTGTGCCTGTTGCCACCCGTTCTCCTGCACTGCTCTGACTTGGAGTTAATTTTTTGTTTTTTTTTTTTATCCAGGATTTTTATTCTCACTATGGAGATCGACTAAATATTTTTATATGTGCAGTGTTTTCCTGGTTGTAGCTTTTTGTTTTTCCCCTAGCAATTCTGTGGTTCGAATGGGAGGATGGCCTTTCCATTTTAGCTTAGTCTTTTATACTAACAGGAAACTCATCTAGTCTTTGTCCTCCAAGAGCAAGGCCTAGAGCTGCCAAGTGGTGTTTTGTTGGAGTAGTTTTGGAGAACATGCATGAATTTAGACTGTTGTGTCTGATGGCCCAGCCACACTAATCCTGGAGCCCAAGACCATTTCCTGATAGTTCTAGTACCCTCAGTGTCTCTCAACAACACAGAAAAGTATGCAATGACAGAATATATCCCTCTTACCTCTTTTGGCTATAGATGTTTGGGTGTAATTGTCAAGGATATTTACTCCACCTAAAAGTGTCAGAGCAAGGGAAAAAAGTACCTGCTCAGAAAATGATGAAATACACCTTTTGGTTTACATAGAGTCTCACCTGGTGCCTCTCAAGTTTCTTTACCAACCCTCCACCCTTTACAGCCTCATTGTCCACCCTATTATAGCCAGATTGGATAGTTAACTGTGGATCATTAGATTCTTTAGGGTGACTATAAAAAGACAGTGACATTTATCTTGCTAATACTAGTAGTCATTCCTGATATAATTAGTTGGTGGTTATCTTACTAAATTCGACCTTCTGCTAGAGGATGTTGGAATGGTACAGAAATTCTAACAGCGCCAAGTATTCCACATATGTGTAAGCATATGGTTCTGTATGTATTCACACATACACCCACATATGTACTTATACATACATACTATTCATATAGATATGTAGTTAATGCATGTATAAATGATATAGAGACAGCCTCTTGAAATACACTCTCTTTATCATTTGGAATTTGCCATCTATCTATCATTTGTTTACAACACAGAAATAGTATTTAAATTTCTTAAATGCTTTTCCTTACCATAAAAATCTATTTTACCCAAATTATTGCTGAGCTATAAAAATTCTAGATTTTTATCATTATATGTAATGTAATTTTAATGTTGGAAAGAGTACTAAGAACCTAAACTCTAAAAAGAAGGATATGTTCTCCTTTAGCACTTGATCTGGGACCTGTAACAGGAACTTGACTGATGTCAGTGGCTGGAATATTATCTAAAATAAGAATTGAAGAGATTGATGATTTTTATAGACTTCATTGTGTCATAATCATTCTAAGGTTTTTGAGAATCAAGGAATGGCAACCCTTATGAAACATTAGAGGTGAGAGGCAGCAAGAGCTTCTGTCCTTATAAATGTATCATACATGAGGCTGGGAATATCTCTATGCTGTTTCTCTTTAGTTACACACACACATACACACATACACACACACACAGAGTATAGAAAAAGGTAAATAAAATTGCCATTTCCACATCTCAAGCTATGGAAAGTAAGGCCTGAACTATAGAAGTTGAAGTAGAAATGAGTCTAAAAGTATGAGGTTTGGAATTGGAGTAGAAAGGATTGTTAACAAATTGGATGCCATGCTGAGGGAAAAAGAGAAGTTGAAGATAAATTCTGTATTTTGAATTTGGGGAAGAAACAATCCAGTGATGCCTTTATCTAGGATTGAGTGCATCAAAGAAGGATGTTGAGAAGATTAACAAAGTTAGTTTTTAATACTGAAAAAGACTCATAAAATAAAAAGTAATTAGGTCATGGGAATGTAATGTACAGCATGGCAACCATAGTTAATAATACTGTGTTGCATATTTGAAAGATGCTAAAGAGAGATCTTAAAGGTTCTTATCATAAGAAAAAAAATTCTGTAATTATGTATGGTGATGGATGTTAGCTAGATTTATTTTTTTGGTGTTTATTTCTTACTGTATACAAATATTGAATCATCATGTTGTACACCTGAAACTAATATAATGTTAAATAACAACTACACTTCAATATAAACAAAAGAGGAAAAAAACTAAAAAAGTAATAACTAGGTTCTGTCCTGCATAAGGATGCATCATGCTGAGGGATTACAGCAGAGTATTTATAGCTCCCTTAAGAAAACAAGACTCAGGAATAAAATTATGTACTATAAAAGAAGCACTGAAATTTAGACAACTAGAGCAAACTCTGCTACCATTTGATTACTAATCTGAAACTATCTGCTAACACTTAAAATGTTATCTATAAAAACATAATTATGCTGTTTTCCAGTGCATAAGTCAGAAGCAAGTAAAGTTTTTTAGGTGATGGAAGTATTGTTAAATATACAGAACCAAAATAAGTAGTAACTAATTATTAATAGTTATAAATAACAGTGAGTTTGACTGGTTAATATGAGACATGCATTAAATGTTTAATATAAAACTTCACTGATCTAAGTACTCACATATATTCATAGATTTAATTCTCACAACTCTATAAAGTAGTTAATCATATCCCCTTTACAAAAAGGGGAACTGAGGTAAAGGATGCTAAACAACTAATCAAAATATTATAGATAAGATATAATGTGTAAAGCCTCACAAAACAAATCCAAAAATAATTAAAAAACAAAATGCTTTTGTGTTCTACCTATGCTAGCCCTTGACACTGCATTTCTATAAAATATAAGCATCAATATTCATAGTAAGTTATAAAATTAAGATTTTTAAATGTTAGAATATTGTTTAACAAGTGAAAATAAAATGATGACAATTAAAGAGCAGATAAATAGACTAAAAAAAATATTGCCATAAAGGGGAAATAATAATTCAAAAAGATCTAGCAACTCAGGGTCACTTGGCGTAAGGACCAACAGCTCTATCAACAACTACAGTCACTGACAGAATCATAATCTTTACAAAATATAAAATTAAAGTTTATAAAGGTTATCCAGAGTTAAGAAATGCCTAAATTATATCCACAATATTCTATTTAAGGAAATAGAGGCAAAGTTTATATACTTAAAACATATTTAATGAAAACACCTGCTCCTCACTGTTGGGGGGGGATCCTTAGTATTTCTATTAGTTTCTTAGAGCTGCTATAACAAACTGTCAAAATTTTGATGACTTAAAAGAACAGAAATGTATTGTCTCACAACTCTGGGGGTCTGAAGTTCAAAGTCAAGTTATCCACAGGGCTGCACTTCCTCCAAGGGGAAGAATCTCTAGAGCAGAATCCTTCTTTGCTTCTTCCAATTTGTATTGACCCCCAATGTTCCTGGTGGCTGAACACTCCAATCTCTGCCTCTGTCTTCACATGGCCTTCCCCTCTGTGTCTGTTATCTTCTATCTCTTATAAAAACAATTGTCATTAGATTGGAAGCCCACCAGGATAATGCAGGATGATATCATCTTGAGATCTTTAAATTCATTCATCTGCAAGACCCTTTTCCCAAATAAAGTCACATGCACAGTTTCTGTGGACAATCTTTTGGGGGGCCATCAAGCCACTACGTATTTAAAAGTATAGTTTAGGGTGCCTGGGTGGCTCAGTTGTTTAAGCGACTGCCTTCGGCTCAGGTCATGGTCCTGGAGTCCCGGGATGGAGTCCTGCATCGGGCTCCCTGCTCGGCGGGGAGTCTGCTTCTCCCTCTGACCCTCCTCCCTCTCATGCTCTCTGTCTCTCATTTTCTCTCTCTCTCAAATAAATAAATATAATCTTAAAAAAAAAGTATAGTTTAGATAAAATCCATTGTTGATTGCAACGAGCAGAGATACAGTCAAACTAATTCAAGTAGAAGATATTGTTATAATGATGGATGTGAATGTATGAGAGTCCTTTCATGAAGATTTATGAAAACAGGATATAGGAGGACAGGCCAAAGAGAGTCTGGAGCAAGAGGACAGTTTTAGATTCATGCAGGCTGAAGGAAATCTAGAGAGAGTTCACCAATCTTTACTCTAGTCCTCTGCTGATACACGATTCCACTGACATTGTGTGTCTGCTTTATCACTCTGTGAATTGACTTGCTCTGCCTACTCATTAGTGTGGCTCCTACGTGACATACACTCTGCCTAATCATGTGTCTATACATGTTATTTTTTCCTCTTACTTCTAACTAGACAATTCTTCCTTAGATTTTGAATTTAAATTTCTGAATTGGAGAATTGGATTGGCTCAGCTTAATTTTACTTGTCAAGTGACACAGAGATGACTAGTGTATAGGTCAGGTTTTCTCCTCTAGTACAATTAGCTAGAGTAAAGGGGTGGATTTGATGATTTTATGGTATAAGACCTTTATATTGCAAGAAGCAAGAACTGTGAATCTGGAATTGGAGTATAGCCAGGACAGGTACTAGTACTTTGACATCTATAGTAAAAAGGGTAGGAAATAAGTTTTCTGAATATTTTATGGAACCTCAAATTCCCTTATGATATTATATAGATATTAATTTATTTTGGCATAATGGAAATATATTTTCCAGTATAATAGTAACTTTTACCTTTCCAAAATTTGATAGAGGAAAGAGAAAAATTTAATTTCTAGTACATAACATTATCTAAGTTTCAAATCTTTAAATATAAAATAAAATGCCTATATTATAGACCATTAGGAAACTATTCAACACATTTTTTTTTTTTTAGTTTGAGCTTACTTTTATAGCCATGATAAGGATAATAACAATACAAATTGGTCTCAAAATCGTGTTTTAAATTGAAAGTAATTTAAAACACAAGCCGACATTTACCTTTAGCTTTGAGTGTATAAAAGGAATTATTTTAATCATTTTGGTTAATATTATTGCTAAGAATTTGTTTCTAGTGCAGTTTTGATTGTTGCTTTGGTCCTAAAATAAAATTCAATGAAAATCTTAATATAGAGTATGTTGATGGATATTCAGGAAAAAACATTATAAAAGAGATTTAATTCCAAAAATATATAAAATCATTTGGGGGAAATATGAAATGTTCTATATGATTTTTTGTCATAAAATTTTGGCTTATGGGTTTTTTTTCCCATATTGTAGTATTTTTCTATTTTTGATATGATTTTTAAATTTCTGTTTTATTTTACATTAATACAATCCATAATATATAAGGTACATACTAAATTCCTGATTAATCAATGCTATTCTTTATCTAATCCTCATCCTCCCTACCTTATGAAAAGTTGTATATCAACCCCATATCCTAATTCTCTTAACCATTTTCTTAAACATTCTTCTCAATGTGCTCCCTTTCTTATGCTTTAAATGTTAGATATTTCAAAAATTGGAATAAATAAGTTAATATAATACTAAATATGGGTCAATTGAAATAGTTTGACACTAAATTTGCTATATGGAGTTTCCTTATGTACCATGGACTCTTTCATTTTTGTTTGTTCCCCTTTCTCTCTCTTAATTGAGAGGATTACACAGAGTTCTATGTCTTTAGTTCCTACCATTAGTTCTTTTCAACATTGTATGTTTTCAAATACTGTCATACAAATGATTTTATTTGACATCTACAAGACCCCATATCTCCAAGAATTTCGATAATTAAATCAGCTATAATGGATCATATCAAATAATTATTAAGCTATCTGAAAAAGATAAAATTCTTCCAATTAATAGCTAAATCTGTGATGCTAACATTACAAAAATTGATTCAATGAAATGGATATAACCATCAAGGAGAAAGAATAAGAGAGAAAACAAGTTTTTGGAAAAGGGCTTCTAAAACTCATTAACAAAAAACATATTGACTTCAACAGAATAAACAATCAGATTCTTAGAGACATGGTAAGGTCCAGGGATGCTTTATTAGACTTACTACCTCATTGCTTAAGTGTATTTAATCACTTTCCACCTCCCTTGTTCTTTCAAAGTAACTTTCCATTCAACAATTCTTCCTTTCAAATAAATTAGTTGAATTCAAACAAACAAACAAGAAAGCATGTATTAAGAGCTTACTATGACCTGAATGATGTTCAAGCAGTGTGCTACATTCTTGCCCTCATGAAGTTTGCATTCTAGCATGAGAATATAGGTAATAACAATTAATAAACACATTAGTAAAGTATATACTATGTTAAGAAATAAGTATTATGGAAAAATTATATCTGAGTAAGGGAACATCTGGATTATAGGGTAAATAAAGAGTTGCAATTTAAAATGGAATGAGCAGGATAGTCTCACTAAGAAGGTACATTTTAAGCAAAGTCCTGAAACAAGGGGGAAAGGAAGCTCTGTGGGTGTTGGAAAGAAGAGTGGGCAAAACAAACAGAAAAAGGTTGGAGATCAAGAGAATGTCCGGTGTGTTCTACAAACAATAGCTATGAAACTAATGCAACAAGAAAGGAGAGTGTGAGGGTAAGCAGGGAGAGTCTTAGCAGATGGGGTCAGGAGGGTAAATGAGAGACAGGTCATGCAGAGCCTCAGAGCCATCATGAGCTACACTGGCTTTTACTCTGAGAGGAATAGGAGGCTACAGAGGACTTTATGTAGAGAAATGACATATTCTGTGCTAGGTTTTAATTTATTAATAAGGAAGAGGGTGGCTTATAGAATAGTATTCTGGATTCTTATGCCAGTTTGTTTGCTTGATTAAATTTAGGTTAGTATATCTAGATGACTAAAATCTCTGAGGTCACTGACAAGACTGAGTTTTTGGATTTGAAATTTTGAGTCAGACTCTGCACCCTAGATAATGCTCGCTGCATTGCTACTGAAAATATGATGAGTGGAACTTCAACCTTGGCAATAACTTGGAGCTTATTAGAAAAGTAGAATTTCAGATGCCACCCTAGACCTTCAAAATCAAATTCTGCTTTTTATCAAGATCCCTGGGGAATTCTTTTTGCACAGTACATTTTAGGAGTCCTGCTCTGAGATACTGCTACTCTTTGAAATTTTTTGGCAGGCATCCGGCTTGTCATGGAAAGACAGTCTAGCTTATCACAAAATCTCAAAAGCAGAGAACTGGTTCATTGAGACATCTCAACACTGTGCCATGCTCTTAGCCTCCATAATACATACTTAAAAAAAAATCTCTCATCATGCTTAAGCCAGCTGGTAATAATAGAATAAAACTGAAATAAAATAAGTAAAACAAATATTCATCCAGGAAACAAGATGCCTATCACCCAGGTCGCCATATTCAGATTGCCATAGTTAGCCAATAAAAAAGCAGGATGCGGGGCACCTGAGTGGCTCAGTCGTTAAGCGTCTGCCTTCGGCTCAGGTCATGGTCCCAGGGTCCTGGGATCCAGCCCAGCATCGGGCTTCCTGCTCGGCGGGAAGCCTGCTTCTCCCTCTCCCACTCCCCCTGCTTGTGTTCCCTCTCTTGCTGTCTCTCTGTCAAATAAATAAATAAAATCTTAAGAAAAAATGCAGAGGATCTAGTTACATTTGAATTTTAGATGAAGGGTAACTATTGTTTATTGTGAGCATATCTCAAATATTGCATGGGGCATGTTTGGAATACAAAAATTTTGTTGTCTATGTGAAATTCATATTTAACTAGCTTCCTATATTTTATGTGACAACCCTATTATAATCTTTTCTCCAGGCCTTTCTAATTTCTGCAAATGATGTTCTTGGTTCCTCCTTCACTTGGCTAAGGTAGAAAAGCTGACACGAGACAAGGGAATAATATATTTTGTGGGATATCAGCATCCTCCAAAACACAACCACACTGTTTACTTTTTCCCTCCTTATTTCCTGGGGAAAGGTTTATGGATATGGCAAATAATGGGGCTATTTCTGTCAGCTCTCAGTAAGGCCCATAAGGGGGTAACTGACTCCAACTGCTGGCAACTTTTTTTTTTTTTTTTTGGAAAAAGAAAACTTCAAGATGTTTGCCCTTTGCATTGTGCCTTAGTTGCAATTTAACTGGACAACACACACTCATATCCCACTAGACAACCTATTCTACATACAGATCTCCCCCTCCCGAAACATTCAGTAGTTTAGGAAATATCTCAGTCCCTAATTCATACAGACAGCAGCTAATTCATTTCTGGTATAATTTTTTTCCCAAACTCATAATTAATGATATTTCTATTCAGTAAGAAAGCAAGTAAATATTATTCTCTTTCCTTTGCTTTTCAGAGTGGCTTCAAGCCTTACCAAAACTTTCTCCTTATTTTTTTACAAAACTGCCATTAGTTTATGTTGCTTCAGCCATAAACCAGAGCCCTCGTCCAGCCAAACTCAGCCTAATTCTAAATGTCTATAAAGTGCTTCCTTTCTAACCTCTCCAGAACCAGCTTCTGCTACTCTGATCTATCACACCCAGCAACATCAAGAATCATCTTTTGAAAGTGTCATTTTGATAATGTCACTCTTTTCCTCAGATTCTGAAGTACATGAGGGCAGACTTTGAGGCAAAGGAACATAACTTTGAACAATGATAAGCTCTGTAAATTCTATCTTCTGTACTGAAATAACTTGCTGGTGTGCAATCCGAAAGTATCTTTGATCAATTATTGTCATTGAGAGCCATTAGTCAGTTATGAGGCTCCTCTAGTAAAAATCCATAATCAGCTTCCTAAGGCACTCCAAGTAACTACTAAATGTGTCTTTACAAGGAAAGACTGAGTTACCTCTTCCAAACTGGTTTTAAACAAATATTTATATGATATGGTCACAGTTCAAGTATTTGTTTTTCTGCCACTGTCATGAAAAGTAAAAGATGATTCTGTCACTAACAGTAAAATAGTTTGTCATGTCCCTAAAAAAAAATCTATCATCAGGGAATATTGCAGTAGTCAGTTTTCATTCTCACTGACAAGAATTAGGTGACTATTAACCAACTCCAATTTGATGTATGTAGTCAAGATATTTCATGGAGATTTATCCATAATAGCACTGCCTGGGTAAAAAAAATGTTTCCTTTAATATTACATATTACAATTACATATCGTACCAGATAGTTCATAGATAACATATGCAGAAACCAGTTCACCTACTGAGAACGTTGGAGGACTGAGGTATTCTATAGAAGTGCTTTTCCAGGCAATAGAGGCTGACTGACTTAAGTCCCAATTTGTGTTTAAGTGTAAGTGTAGTAAGTATTGTGGTTGTTCTAAAATACATTAGACACATCCCTGTCTTAATACATTTAATGTACCAGACATAGTTTTGTGCTTTTGTATTTTCATGACTTGAGCTTATAATTACACACCTCAATTATTACATTCTATGGAAATACATATTTTTTAAAGATTTTATTGATTTATTAGAGAGAGAGATAGAGAGAGAATGAGATGGGGGAGGGGCAGAGGAAGAGAGAGAAACAGACTCCCTGCTGGGCAGGGAGCCTGACTTGGAGCTTGATCCCAGAACCCTAAGACCTCGACCTAAGCTAAAGGCAGATGCTTAACCCAATGAGCCACCCAGGTGACCCTGGAAATACATAAATTACTGCAGGGTTTATATAACAGACATGTAAGACTGTGAGCCCACTAACTAAAAGTTGGCAGATTGGCAAGATTTTACGTTATTTACAACAGCTTTTGTTTTTTCCCTGTCTTCTGTATTTCTTTCAGCTTTTACTCATTTTGTTAATATGTCTACCTCTGGAATTATTACCATCACACTTTTTTTTTTTTTTTTTTTTTACTCTCACTATATACATATAAGATGAATACACAATGACCCTCATGTTTGGCCTGGGGAGATGGCTGGTTAAGTCCATACAATTGTTGAATTAGTAGCATTCTTGGATGGCTTTTTTTTAGGGATGAAAAAAAGTTTATCTGGTTTAGTAGAGAGGGTCTAGCTAGTTTAGCTACTTCCTCCAAATTATTGAAGAACTTCTGGTTTCACTTGCAACATGTAAAGTCATAGCTCAGAAGTCATCACTTCTGCCTTTATAATAAGAAAAAAAGCTAACAAATTATAAATCAACTAATTTTCTTGGATTCATCAGACTGCCAAACTGCCACTCCAAAATCTAGAGTGGTAGGTAAATTCAGAGAATCACAACGAGATCTGCTTACCTGGAACAGCAGCTGCTGTAACAGCTTTAATGGTAGGAACATTTAAATTCTAACTTTGACAAATTGCTAGAGGCTGAGTGTGAACTAGTATGAGAATGAGAAAAACTTGAGGGCCTCGATGTTGGGGAACTTCCACATATTCATGAGTCTTATCTCCAGGAACTCCACCAGGTTTTCATGGTGAAAAATCAAAAAAATGCCCTCCTGTTTCTGCCAGAGTAGGGAAACCATTTAAAAATATACCCAGTTCATTCCCCATAACAAAGCCCTACTTTGCAGGCAAGATTATATCAGAGCCTTATTCATCTGGAAATTAGTGAAGTTAGTAAGAACAAAGGCATAGGGACAGCACCTAAATCTGGTACTCTAGCAGATGAATTGTTTTCCACAAGGGTAATGGTTGACGATTCTCAGACTGATATGTGTGTATACTGGAAGGTAGACTCAAGTAAATGGGTGGCAGATTATGGGAGCCAGGCTTCTCAGTGTTGGAGTGGGAATTTACAGATAAGCCAAGGAGTAGGCTAAAATGATCCATGTAGTACTGGATTAATGTTGGAGGCATCATTAAGAATTCATGTTTAGCTTAATACAGATATGGCTGATAATATATAAAAATATGTATAGATAAGTGAACATACAGCTTAGTATACATAGATATATTTTCTTACGGTGTCAATGGAGAGGACCTAAAAGGAATAAATATCCACTAGTAATGATCATACCTAGTACCTAAATCTTGGTTTTTAGTGCTATTCTCCAATTTCTTGGAGAAATTGTTGATTCTAGGGCTCATGCAAGAAATATACAAGATAAGCCTGGAACATCTTGTGTCAGAAAATAAAGATGAGCCTATAACAAAACAAACCAAAAAAACTACATACCACACATACACACACACACACACACAATAATAGGAGTATGACAAAGGAGCCCAGATCTGACTGAAAGAGCTCCCAGTGGCCAAAGCTGATACAATTTGAATAACAACACCAAAAAGTAGTAATATATTATAACCATAGGATAACATAAATACCTACTAGCCCATAGTGCTATAAATAGATGATTAAACAAATTAATAAATGAGAAAAGACAAATTCCCCATACAGAGGAATTCCAAATAATTTATATAGATAATCTGCCCTCAAGTAAGGAACATAACTCCTGGCTTTGTAAGTGGGGGTAGAACACATTTAATTTCTTCCAAAGAGCACAGTATGGAAAAGATGTGGGTGAAATAAGTTTGCAGTGGAGAATCCTGGCAAACACCACATCAGCCAGGGGATCAAGGTTGACATCAATAGTCATATAACATGGTGATTTATTTACCTTTGACACCATATGAGGAAATGGCACTTTGCCTCTCTGATCTTCCTCCAATAACCCACAACCCTAGACTTCTCATGAGAAAAACAGCAGACAAATTTGAATAGTGAAACATCCTAAAATATACTGACCGGTACTTCTTAGAACTATAAAGGTTCTAAAAACAAGGAAAGTTTGAGAAACTGTTCTAGTCAAAAATAGCCTTAGGGGACATGACTAAACTAAACTACATGTAATGTGATATCCTGGATGGAATTCTAAAACAGAAAAAGGACAGTGGGTAAAAACCAAGGAAATCTAAACTATGAGCTTAATAATGTATTAAAATTGGTTCACTAATTGTAACAAAAGCACCATATTAAAGTGTTAACAATAAGGTAAACTGAGTGTTCTGATTATGGAAATTCTACTATTTTTTTTTATTTTCCTCTAAATCTAAAACTGTACTAAAAATTTAGTCTATGGATATATTATATATGCATACATAAATATATGTGTGTTCATGTGTGTATATGTGTATGTACACAAGTGGATATTCTAGGGTCTGCTTGGTAGGGTGAAGGATTTATCAAACTTAATATGCTATTGCCATAAGTCAATAGATGTACTGAAAGAAAGAAGAAATATAAGATGCTTTGGGAACAGATGAAAGAGGCACTCGACTCCTATTGAATGAGGGTTGGGAGGTCAGGATATCAAAACTAAGAGCTGCCTACAGCCTGGGTAGAAGTTCACCAGACAGAAGAACATGGAAGCAGAACAGAAAGATAGAACCATAAAAGGATGGGAAAGATATGAGTTTCAGTCTGATGGAAGAAATTTGAAGGTTCTGTTTGATTACTTTCCTACCGTCTTTGAATTAAGAATACAAATCATTGACTGAGAATCAATAAGGATATCATAGGGTCAGAAGTTTGGAAAAGTGAAAAATGATTTAATAAGATAGTAGTGCTGTCAAGGGACTGGAGAAGATTATTAGGTAGAAGGAAAGGTGAAAAGAGTAACTGAGTTAAGGGAGCCAAAGAATGTGGGATGTGCGTTAGAGTGGGATTCTGACACTAAATCCAGCATTGTTGTTATTATTGTTATTGTTGTTGTTGTTTTTCCATACCAAACAATTCTTAGGCACCAGCTGGGTGTCCTATAATGCAACTCAATTTTGATACTCCTATCTGGAGATAGTTACAGATCCCACAAGTTAAGGCCTCAGTTCCACAAGATTGGCCCCCTAATTCCCACTTCAAACACTAATAGTAAGTCCAGATTGTCATCTGTGCTTTTAACCAACTGCCAATAGATTGAAGTTCTAAAACACCCCTTCTTCGGGTTCAGTTAATTTGCCCAAGTGGCTCACAAAACTCAGAGAAACATTTTACTTACTTGATTACCAGTTTATTATAAAAGGATGTAACTCAGGAACAGCCAAATGGAAGAGATGCATAGCACAAGGTATGGGAACGGGGCTCAGAACTTCCATGCTGTTTCTGAGCGTGCCACTCTCCCCAAATCACATATTCACTAACGCATAGGCCTCTGTATTCAGTCCTTTGGGTTTTCATGAGGGCTTCATTACAGAGTGATGATTTCATTAAATCTTTGGGCATTGTTGATTAAACTCAACCTCTAGCACTCTGCCCTCCTGGGAGGTGGGGAAAGGGGTGGGACTGAAGGTTCCAGTCCTCTAATTACAAGGGAGCTTCACTGGCAACCAGCCCCAATCCTTAGGTGGGGTCCAAAAGTCACCTCATTAACATAACAAAAGACACACCCTTAAGACTCTTGTCACAGGAAATTCCAAGGGTTTTAGGAGCTCTATGCCAGAAACAGGACTAAATATATATTTCTTATTATAAATCACTTCATATATGTTTATTATTTCAGAGGTATAATAGTTTGAGGGAAATGACAAAATCTTAGTTTGTGGGCACAGAGGTTGTGGCTGAAGCAATGTGGAAGGGGAAATTTTACTCAAGTGGATGATATACCGCGTCTGGATCACCTGTGGGGAAAATAATGTCATCCAGATGATACAGGTGGTGAGATAAATAAGAAGACAGACAACACATTTCTAAAACTGAAAGGGAGTGATTTGGAGGTTAGTAGCTAACACTGGGTGGAGGGAGGGAGGGTACTGGGTTGTAGAGCTGGACAGACTAAGACTCAGAACAGATAGGACTTCATATAAGAATGGTAGAGTAATGGAAGGGGCAAGGGAAAGTCAGAGGAATACTCAAATGTTCTCCCAATTTAAATTACATGAATTTGAGAGAATGTACATCCCTCATTACTGTACAGGAAGTGATAGATCCCAGGGGAAACCAAAAAGATGGAGAAAATACTTTGTGGATGTAGAGGGGCTACAGTGTGGATATTTTTTGTGTTTGTGTTTGTGTGTATGTGGTGGGGAGGAGTCTAGCTACCCATCTTTTTGCCTATTTATGTTTCACAAAGACATTAAATTTAATTGTATGAAATATACTTTAAAAATTGTAATATATTTTTATTATTCTAGGTATTTAATATTTCTGAAAAATAACAGGAAACTTGGGAAAATATATTTTCTGTTTATCTTTAGAACATTGTTTTATTTCATAGACTCAAAATGTATAAAGCTGCTTCTGCCATGTTTAACATAAATTAATATAAAGCTATAATTTTGGAGGGCTTATAGTGTGATTAAATTATTTTCAAAACTCTCTTTTTGAAAATGGCCATAGACTTTATTCCTAAGAGCGAGTCTTCCTGTTATAGAAAGGATGTCAGTGAAGGCAAACTTGGAGACCCATCATCAGAAAGGATACTTTTTTCCAATATTACCCATAATATATTCAGCGTGACTTTTAAAGTGTTATTAAATTTTTTATCTGCAGTGAACAAAGATCATCTGATTAAAAAAATAAAAAAGATGCCTTTGGGTAATTAAGAATTCAATAAGTCTGTGCATACCTACAGAGCTGGCAAGCCCTTTCTATTCTTGTTTTACCATACTTCATAGAAAAGTTCCCAAGATGTTTTAAGCTATTACCTTAGTTCTTGACTGGGTAAACTGGCATGTCAACTGGATTTAAAAATAAATCTTTCACACTCTCCTCTTTGACTTACATCTCCTTGTTTCTTAAGCATTTTGACTTTTCTGGTGGTTAATAATTCTTCAAAGTTAAACCAGCTTGTCTTCATTGATTCTTTTCCCCATCAGATGCTCTTGTAGCTCTCCTGTGCTTTTGGGTTGTTTCTGTGAACCATTATGGCCTTAAGGTGATCAACTTAAAAGGAAGGGGAAGTGAATGCTTGAATTTTCTACTAAATAAAAATGAATTTGGCTTTTCTACTGTGCTGTGCCTGTCTTTTGTTTCCCACAGGGTTTTACTTTTTAACTTGGTCTTTACATCCTTTCTAGGTTTCAGTTTTCATTTATTTTTCTTCTCCTCCTGTAAGTTTTATCTGTTCCAGGAAGAATTGTACAGTGATCTGACTGACATGCGTAGCTTTCCTTCACTGCAATGCTGAGGCAGGTAAACCATTTATTTTATGTTTGTCTTTTTGCTTACAAAAGCTTGTAGCCAATGCAGCCTTGTTTGATTTGACAACTGCTTTCAGAAGTATATCTAGTAGAGAGCAATTTTGCAAAATCAGCCCAGACCCCAGACTCTTGAGGGTTCCATGTTGTTGAACCCTATATTTAGTCCTTGAAGGAGTTGAACAATGAGGGCTTTGCAAACCGAAACTAAAAAAATCAGGTATATGATACCTGAACCTTTTAAAAGTCAGTCCAGAAACTCTGCCATCATTACTAAAACGAAAAAATTATTCCTCCTTAATACATTTGTATCAGGTTTCACTTTTAGTGCATTATTTTCTTTTTTATGGCCATTAATATTGTTAATTTTAATTTTATTGATATTGAAATGGCAGGGTGAAAGGAATTATCAGCAGAGTCACAGTGTGATCTGCTTCAGTTTCTGTCAGTCTTAAAGCTGATACTTAATCTTGACCATATTATTGTTTTCCTGTGAGTTAAATATTTTCATTTTCTCTATTCCCACCGTATTTGAATATATAACATCATCACCTTTAACATAAATAGGTACCACAAATGCATAGCTAATTTTCTCAATTCTAACTTCTCTTCTCCTCATTGCTAGACTATTTCTTTAAAAAAAAGCCAGAACAATTTTTTAAAAAATTCTTACATAATTTCCGTGCTCAAAAACTGTAATTTAATTTGTATTTTCCATCCCACTCAATTCAGTATATCTTTTAAAATCTTCTCCTAAACTGTTTTTATCTTACCTATCCAAAGATATTTCAAACATTTATTTTTTTATATCAGCTGAATATAATTTTTTGTTCTAGAAAGCAAAGTCCATTTTTTTCTCAATCATTTTGGATTTATGAATTCATGAATGCTACTCCATTTATCTGTGAGCTTCTCCATCCAACATTCTGCTTATCTGAATCCTATATATCTCCAAGCCTCCCAGAAAACCTCTGTGTAGTCCTTCCCACTACTTTATTTTTTATTGATCTTAACCTCCCTGAATACCCAACTATAATAATTGAAACATAATATTTAACAAATATATTTCAGTATATTCTGTTCTTATATATTATGTATTCTGTTCTGTTCTTGTATACTGGATTGACAATTATATTCTTGGATCTTGGATCCACAGTTATAACTTGTGCTCTTAGACATAATAGTCCTATGTCTTAATTTTTGAGGGTAAGATTTTCTGTATATGTTCTACAGATCTTGCTGAAGATGAAACATATACCAGTTATAATATATTCTACTTCTTTAAAAAATGTTTCCCTATATATTATCTTCATTACTATTCACAGACTTTGGGACCGGTAAATACTACCAGTCCCCTTTCACAACTTAGAAGATGGAGTCTAAAAGAAGAGTGAATTGTCCAAAGCCCAGGGTTAATACTTAGCTAGTAATACTTAAATTCTAAGTAATTTTCTTGGAAAAAGAAAGGCCACTGGGCCCAATAGAGCAAAAATAAATAAACCATGGCTAGTTTTACTTAGGACATCATTTTAGTCCTTTAGTCACTTTAATCATTAATATTAACATCTTAAAAATTCAAATGTATCAAGTGCAAAACATATCATCCCTTTTCCTCTTTGTCACAGACTCTGAAGCCCTTTTTTCCTCTTTGTGTTTTGCAATGTCTGGCTTAATAAAATGGAATGACAAATGTGAAATATTAAAAGAAGACAGCCTCCCAGTAAGACTTGAACATTTCATGTTCTCCAATTGTCTGATATCAGGGAATTTTAGCCCTGGGCATAGGAAGTGAGAATACACCAAGTGGCAGCATCTCAGCATCAGTGAGCAAACTAGCAATGAAACTTACAAGGAAATTTGAAGAGCTGTTCAGCTGACACAGAGTTCAATGGGAGCTTGACATTGAACTGAAAAGGTATGTGTATCAACTCAGCTGGAGAGAGTTGTGTGGGAAGCGCTTTTGATAGCCTCCTACTCCCTTAGGGAATGACATAGGGATTATCCATTTTTACAACATAAAGCTACAAAAAGCAGGGGATTTCCTTTCCCCTGTAACATCTGACTAAATAAAGTATACAGTAGAGTTTCTAGAGGATAACTGTAAATGCTATGGGAATGCTTAAGTTTGGAAGACATGACCTCAACAGTTTTTCTCAGTTCCTCAGAGTCTTTTTCTTATTTGTTCCTTACAGAATACATTTTTAACAATAGTATACTGTATGTATCTATAGGTTCATGGTCTATAAAGTGCTTTCATATGCACTCTTCTTTGTGAGGTAGATAGGGCAGGGATTATTAACCATGTTATTATATATATATATATATATATATAATATACATATATACATATATACATATACATACAAATTAATACACACACACATACACATACACACACAGGGTGATTGAATTTGTTCCAGGATCACAAAGATACAATTTAGCCCATATCCTCTGATTTCCAAATCCAAAATTCAATACTTTGCCCCCATAAAGAGAATGTTTCTAATGAAACTCTGCCACTAACTCTTGCTGAGGTAAAATTCTGGCTTGAATACAATAAAAGTATTTTAAAATTTCACTTACTGGGAATTCGTTTTGATGAAAATCCCATTGTGTCCCTAAATTGAATGTGAAAATACGCCTAGAAACTCAATAATTGATCACTGAGTTTTTTTAAAAAAACTGTATAAAAATAGAGAATTCAAGGTCAGGTGAAAAAGTTGAAATGTCTAATTAGTGGGCCTATTTAGGTTTAATGTTGGAAGGCCAGAAATAGAGAGGAAATGCCCCTAACACAGTCCATAAAAAATTACCTAGCCATCCAAAAAAGTATGTGAATATATTAGGGGAAAAAAAAGGAGAATCAGAGGAAATTACCTTACTTTGACAGGTAAGGAGAAATACTGATCATAGCCAGCAATAAAGCTTTTAATGTTGGAAGAAACCTGTTACCTGGAGCATGGAATGAGAATCAGGCTGAAATGAGAACTATCTCCCGGAAAAATTGGAAGAATTCAAATCAGAACATCCTCCTGTCATGTGCCCTGAAGGTAATTAAGGAAATGTCAGATGTCATTGATGAACCATTTGCCATTATCTTGAGGAAATCATGCAGGACACGGAGTCCCAAAGGATTGGAAAAAGGAAAATGTTGTGGCCATTTTTATTTTTCTTTAATGACTTTGTTTATATATTGGTCAGTTGAAAATCCATTCTAGAATAAATCATTAATCCTGAAGAGTCACAGTTAAATTTTCCTGGAAAACTATATATGTCTAACTTTAAAGCTAAACAACAACAAAAAAATGTGTTATTTGATATTCTGTGCAAAAGCATGGCTTGCAAAACAAATGTATTCTAAAGTAATTTTTGAACACAACTTATTAAGGGATACTTATATCTGTAATAAGTATCCTCAAGAGGAATAGATTATGCTACCTCAAAATATGCCACTTTGGCATATTGATTATTTTCAGTTAAAGTTACTTAAGAAAGAGCCAGGGCAAGGACACTCTGACCCTCCTTTTTCTCCAAAAGCAGGAAATGAACCTCCCATATGAAAGGTATACTCCTTGTGCCATGAGGGTAGAAAACATCTTTATCACCAGAGACAGGAAATTTTAGCGCCAAGAAGGCTGTATAACAAGCCCTGTTACTTCTTTATTAATTTACTAACCCAAGCCCAAACCCCTTTGTCTTATCAATTTTATACAAATTTATTGTTTCTTTGTCTAAAGGTATGAAAGATGCCTGCTTTGGTCACTTCTTTGAGTCATATTTTTATGGGTTCCTGTATATATGAAATTAAATTTGTTTTTCTCCTTTTGATCTGTTTCATGTCAATCTAATTATTAGGCCAGCCAAAGAACCTAGAAGGGAAGAAGGGAAAAGTTTTCCTCCCCCTACAATTCTATCAAATAATTTGAACATTAAAATAAAATATATAAAATGCATCAAAAGGTTTTATAGGTTAATTAATGAGCAGACAATTCTTACATCATGAGGAACATTTTAAAAACACTTAAAGGTAACACATGTTTTAGTTATAAATTATATTAACTAAAAATGAATTGAAAAAACAATTGAAAATAATAATAATACAAAGTTACAATAAGCTAAAAAGAATGTCCAAACCTAAATGCTGCAATAATTAAAATAAATTTATAAGAGCTGTTAAAGATAACTAAATGCATTTCTATAAGGGCAATTAAAATGAAACATCTGTGAATCCCCTATATTATCTAAGTATGTGTATAGATACACATAAAAATGACAGTAATATAAATCTGTAATATCTTCATGTGTACTAAAGACTACAGCAAAAATAATATGGTCTTAGGAAATTCATATTACAAAAATGAACTTTTAAAAAATGTATTAAAAAAGTCAAATAGAATCTAGAAGGCAAAGTTACATTCAGATAATACTGATAGAATCAGTTAAAGGAACTACAACTATAGCTTAACTCTCTAAATTAAAAAAAAGTTTATTGTAATTATGATTTTTGTCATTGAATAAAATACGTAAAAGAATTGAAGTTTTTATTGAACATAGTACCTACTCAATAAATTGCGGGGATCCTTATTATCATTCATTTTCCTTTATGATAATAACTGTCATATAACACACAGAAGAGCAAAGTAATCAGTTTAACTGAATTCTTAAAGTTGGCTTATTTTGATGCTCTCAGTAACTTTCATGCTAACTTTTGTTTCTGGTTGTGTCATTTTATTAACAGGTTTTTCTCCTACCTCCTAAATCTGCTCACTAAAAATATGGAGACATTTGATGATGAATTATGATGCATTCTTGCTTCTTAGATGTTCTGACATGTACTCCTAAGCTTCCTTCATAAACAGGGAACCATACACTTACCACATTCAATCTTGCACTTAAAATATGAGAATCACATTTTAGAATCTTCTAGGTCCCCACATTGATTTAGTCCCTTACTTGGAAGGCTATGAGAATTTCTGTATTGCTAATCAGAGATCAATATGTAAATGTGTGCCATATTACAATAAGGTTGTTAATGACTGCTGATCAAACTCTAGAAAATATCTTTGGCCTCCATCTTTCCTTCTTACTAGATCTGTATATATCGACTCTGGTGGTTAGAGTAGTAATGGGCTTGGGGCTGAACTGCAAGAGAGTTACCAGTAGCTAAGCATGGGTGGGATATTGTGTAGTAACCAACAGGAAACATTCTTTATTTCTGTTCATTCAATAAAAATATCTGGATGATTTGGACAAAGGAATTGCCAATATGCTTTCTCAATTCACAGGCAATAATAATGTGTTAGGTAGCTAATATTGCCAAGGGTAATAACAAAATCTACATCACCTTTAAGATTTAGTCAACTATCCAGAAGAAATATGAAGTCCAATAGGGATAAAGGCAAGGTCACACACTAAAAAATAGCATATAATATTGCCTAGAAGAAGACTGGTGGAGCTTACGTACAGATTAAAGCAAGAAATTGTCAAAACTGATTACAAATTATAAACAATGTAGAAATTTTTATAACGAGGAAACAAAATAAAGATTCAGAAAAATATAGAGAGTAAAATAAACAGCAGTGCAATTTGACTAAAGATTAACAAACAAAATTTTGTCAAATTCACTTTACATAATTTTAGTACTAAAAAATAAAACATTAGAGATAAAGACAAAATCAAATTGGTAACTACCCCATTTCTTTTTTCTCTATCCCTTCACCACTATAGTTTAGCTCTATTATGAATTTCGTTTGTGAAGTCTATGCTCTGTATAATATATTACACACCCACACATACACACACACCATACACACACATCACACACACACACGCACAAAACTCAAAAGCATTTATACCACTCTGTGTTGTACAAATTTTCCATAAATTTTATGATACTGTACATATCTTTCTGAAAATTACTTTTCACTGATATTATGATTTTGATTTTTATCTCTATTATTCATACAAATATAATACATTTTAACAGCAATATTTCTATATGTACACTCCCATTTTTCCAAACCTTTTCTGTTTTGTTTAAGATTTTTTTCAAGTTTTCTTTATTACAAAACTATTGAAAGAAGCATTATTATTCTCTTTTTTTTTTAAGATTTTATTTATTTATTTGACAGAGAGAGAGAGAGCACAAGTAGGCAGAGAGGCAGGCAGAGGGAGAGGGAGAAGCAGACTCTCCACTGAGCAGGGAGCCCGATGCGGGGCTCAATCCCAGGACCCCGGGATCATGACCTGAACCGAAGGCAGCCGCTTAACCGACTGAGCCACCCAGGCGCCCCAGCATTATTATTCTCTTATGTATATGTGCATAATTCCTCTAGAAGAGATATCTAGAAGATAATTTTATGGGTCTCCAGAAAATTAGTATCTCTACTAATTTAAACTCATGTTATCAGAATATTAGATTCTTTTTCTCCACATTCATCTTAATGTTTGATATATATATTTATAAATAATTTTTTATAACATGGTTTATATAATAGCACTTGATTTATCTTATTTTGGTAATATATTCTTATTAGAACATTAGTTTTTAATATTGATCATATTTCAAGATAGACATAAAAAATTAGAAAGTCCAGATAAAATAAAATAGGTGGTTAATTTTTATTAATAAATATATTTTACAAGCATAATCTGTTCATGCTGGAATATGTAATACAAATATTTTATTAGACATGCTAAATTTGAGGGCATGCATTTAGTCATATCCCTTCATATTCATGAAAAAAACAGGCAAAAGACCTGAATTAAAAGCAGAATTGGAATTTGCTTCTGCTTGGGATGTAGAAAGCTAAAAAGAACATTGCCCCCATCTTTATTATAAGGAAAAGCCAGAAAAGATACAAAGTCATAACTTTTTTTTTTTTTAATCAAGTAGTATTAATTCAAGGAAGACTAGCCCCTCCTAGGAGAAACAGAACATAAAGAGTGGCCCATCTGTGGAAAAGTATGAGAGGAACAGCCTCTGGTTACCACATAGTCAGAATAAGAATAATTCAGCTAAAAAATTTAACAAATAGCTAAATGTCAAGTATGTGCTAAGCATGAAAGCATAGAAGACCTTAAGCTAAGATAAAAAGGGAGTTTGTGGGGGCTCCTGGGTGGCTCAGTTGGTTAAGCGACTGCCTTCGGCTCAGGTCATGATCCTGGAGTCCCTGGATTGAGTCCCGCATCGGGCTCCCTGCTCAGCAGGGAACCTGCTTCTCCCTCTGACCCTCCCCCCTCTCATGTGCTCTCTCTCTCGTTCTCTCTGTCTCAAATAAATAAATGAATAAATAAATTCTTAAAAAAAAAAAGGGAGTTTGTGTTGGCATGCACATTTTTCTCCTCTACAAGGGACTCATGAAAAAATTTGAGGAAGGGAGGAAAATTGGAGAGTCCCTCTTTATGGTTCTAGCTTGAAGGAGGGCGCCAATTACTGAGATATAGGAAAGGTTTAAAAAAGGACATAGACCCTTCTCTCCTAAAGAGCAGAAACCTCAAGGGGGAGGGACAGCTGACTTTTTTTTCCTTCAGAGCACAGTTGACTAGTTGCCACGGGGAAAGAGTAAAAAGAAAACAAATAAAAAGCATCTACATTTGAGTGGTGCCTGGGTGGCTATATCAGTTAAGCAACAAACTCTTGATTTCAGCTCAGAACATGATCTTGTGGTCATGATCTCAGGGTTGTGAGATCAAGCCCCACATAGGGCTGTGCACTGGGCATGGAGCTAGCTCAAGATTCTCTCTCTCCCTCTCTTTCTGTGCTCTCTCTCTCTCCCTCTAAAACAAAACAAAACAAAACAAACAAAACAAAAAACCGCCTACATTTGAGACAGTAGTAGGGACAGGAAACAATTATGGGCCCAGAATTCTATACTGGATAACTTTCTTTTTGCTACTGTAAGAAATTATCACACACTTTGCATGTTAAGCAATACAAATCAATTTGATTACATATGTGTAGGTCAGAATTCCTATACATATCTCACTGAACAAAAATTACAGGGTCAGTAGGGCTGTGTGTCTCTTGGAAGCTATAGGAAATAATCTATTTCCTTGTCTTTTTCAGCTTTTAGAAGCCAACCACGTCCCTTGGCTCTTGCCCCTTTCACCCATCTTCAGAGACAAAATGTCAAATCTCTCTCTGACCCACGTTCAGTTGTCGTATCTCTGACCATAGCCAGGAAAAGCTCTTCACTTTAAAGACTCATGTGAGCAAGTTAGACCCACCTGGATAATCCAGGATAATCTCTCCATTGCATCTATAATGTCCTTCTTAACATTTAAGGTAACATATTCACAGTTCCAGGGACTAAGACATGGACATCGTCTTATCAGCTAGGGCTGCTATAACAAAATACATAAACTGGGTGGCTTAAACAGCAGAAATTTATTTTCTCACAGTTCCAGAGCCTTGAAGTCTGGGATCAGGGTGCCAGCATGGTCATGTTCTGTTGACACCCCCTTTTTGGCTAGTAGAAAACCACTTTTTTGCTGTGTCCTCAAGTGATGGAAGAAGAGATCTCTCTCTCTCTCTCTTTCTGTTCTTATAAGTCACAGTATTATCAGTTTAGCATGAATCCTAATGACCTCGTTTAAACTTGATCACATCCTCAATTTCTTATCTCCAGATATAATCACATTGGGCATCAGGGCTTCAACATATCCAATATATTTGGACAGACAATTCAGTCCATAGAAGACATCTCTGGATGGTCTTTTTTCTACTTACTATATACAGTTGACTCTTGAACAACACAGGGGTTAGGGGTACAGACCCCCTGCACAGTCAAAAAATTGTGTATAACTTTTGATTCCCTCAAAACTTAACTGCTTATAGCCTACGGCTGACCAGAAGCCTTACTGATAACATAAATAATTGATTAACACATACTTTATATGCTATATGTATTATATATTGTATCCTTACAATAAAGTAAGCTATAGAAAATAAAATATTATTAAGAAAATCCTAAAGAAGGGCACCTGGATGGCTCAATCAGTTAAGCATCTGATTCTTGATTTCAGCTCAGGTCATGATTTCAGGATGGTGAGACTGAGCCCCACATCAGGCTCCCCACTCAGCAGGGAGTCTGCTTCTCTCTCTTTCTCCCTCTCCCTCTGCCCCTTCCCCTTTCTAAAATAATAAATAAATCTTTTTTTTTTTAAAGAAAATAATAAAGAAGAGAAAATACATTTATAGTACTGTACTATAAAAAATCCATGGGGACCTGGGTGGCTCAGTCGTTAAGCGTCTGCCTTCGCTCAGGTCATGATCCCAGGGTCCTGGGATGGAGCCCAGCATCAGGCTCCCTGCTTGGTGGGAAGCCTGCTTCTCCCTCTCCCACTCCCCCTGCTTGTGTTCCCTCTCTTGCTGTGCCTCTCTCTGTCAAATAAATAAATAAAATCTTTTAAAAAATCCATGTATAAATAGACTTGCATAGTTCAAACCCATGTGTTCAAGGGTCAACTGTATACAAATACCATTAGAAATCTCTCACAGCTGACAGAGGAGATGGAAATGCTCCTGCACAAGTCCCCAAAATTTACAAGATAGATTTTGATGGCAACAGGGAGAAGGAACAGGATCGTCCCTGAAAACCCCACGCTGAGATGCAGGCAAACATACCTTGCCTGACTGGGATGACTATGACATCAGATAACTACCTACATGACCACCAAGCTAGTAAGCATGAAGTAAGCATCACCAAAAAGGAACTGCTGGGAGCAGGGCAAGGACATGAAGAAAGAGTCCCTTAATGTCACAGGTGCTCAAGAAAGCCTGAAAGTTGAGGGGAGAATGATAACATTGATTAAAACTCTCAGGCAAAAGAGCAATCATCCTATGTCTTCCAAAGCTAGAGGAATTTTAAGCTTTTGGCATTAATAAAGAGCAACACAAATATTCAATCCCAGCTTAATTCTTGGGTAGATTGACATAGCCTCCCTCAATAATGGCCTAGCAAAAGACATGTCCATTTCTAGGTATAAATATTCTTACCTTGGTCTCTGCCATTCTATGCATGATTTGGGGCATTCAATTAAAAAATCAAGCCTGTGACACACAAAGAAAGAAATAAAATATAACCCCCTGTCAATATAAAAGCAACAGAAACAGACTCAGAGATAACCCAGATATTAGAATTAACAGAGAGAATTTAAATATCATTATCATCATCTTCATCATCACCATCTCCGTAATTGTTTAATAGGTTAAAAGTTCTAGTGGAAATGACAAAATGCATGATCAGGTTAGCAATTCTGAGTAAAGAAATGAAGAATTCCTTTAAAGTGTTCATTAGTAGTATCAATACAAATGAGGGGAGAATTACTGAACTTAAAGGTAATTCAATAGAAATTACCAAAGTGAGAAAAAAAAAGCACTGAAAAACATCAAATGATGTAATTTAATATACATGTAAATGGAATCCTAGAAAGTGAAAACTGAGAAAGAACAGTACAAAAAGTAATACTTGAAGAGATTATGTCTGAGAATTGTCCAAAATTAATGAATGACATCAGAGAATTATATTTTGTAGAAGTACCAAAACAAACATCAGCACACATCCAAACACATCATATTCAAAATGGAAAGCAAAATTAAAGAGAAAATTATGAAGGCAGCTAGAGAAAATAAGATATTCCTTGCAGAGAAATAAGGATGAGAATTCTAGCAGATATCTCATGAAATCAGAGACAATGGTGTAACATTTATAAAATACAGAAAGGACAAAAAAATATTCTGTGATCAATTCTAACGTGTGGGTTCTTTCCCCACATCAAGCTATTGTCCAACACAAGCTGGATAGCCTATAATTCAACTGAATTCTGACACTATCTACTGAGAGCATCAGATCTCACAGGTGAGGGGCACAGTCCCTTAAGACTGTTTCCTCCACCACCCCCTTTATTACTTGAGACCCCAAAAGCAAGGTCAGGTTGCTACCTGTGCTTCTGACTGCTGGCTATAAACTGGTAGAACCAACAACTCCCTTCATGGTTTCAATTAATTTGCTAGAGTGTCTCACAGAGCTCAAAGAAACATTTTATAAAATAGCTCAGTGGTTTATTATAAAATAATATAACTCCAGAATAGCCAGATGGAAGAGATGCATAGGGCAAGGTATAGGGAAGGGGCTTGAAGCTTCCAGGCCTTCTCTTATCATGATACTCTCCCCAAATTTCTACATGTTCACCAAGCCTGAAGCTCTCTCAACAAAGTCCTTTTGTGTTTTTATAGAGGCCTCATTAAACAGACATGGTTGATTAAATCATTGGCCATTGGTAATTGATTCAACCTCCAGCCCTTCTCCCTTTCCTCAAGGGGATTGAAAGTTCCAACTCACCACTTACATAGTTGATGCCTCTGGCAACTAGTGCCTATCCTTAGGCAGGGTCCAAAAGTCACCTCATTAACATAAACTGAGATTGAAAGGGGATTGTTATGAATATCAAGACACCTCTATGGTTTTTATCACTTAAGAAATTCTGAGAGTTTTAGGAGCTCTGTGCCAGGAACTGGGAGGAAAACCAAATATATGTTTCCAATTATAAATCACAACATCACATCTATCAATCCCTGAAGTCTTTGATCTGAGACTTTTTTTTAATGATATAGGCCTTTTGTTCTCTTAAGTTTCTCTTAAAGTACTGCTTTAGAAACTTTCCACATAGTTTGATACGATGAGTTATTGTTCCCATTCAGTATAAATACTTTCAAATTTTCTTTTTTTTTTTTTTAAGATTTTATTTATTTATTTAACAGAGAGAGACAGAGCGAGAGCAGGAACACAAGCAGGGGGAGTGGGAGAGGGAGAAGCAGGCTTCCCGCAGAGCTGGAAGCCCGATGTGGGACTCGATCCCAGGACCCTGGGATCATGACCTGAGCCGAAGGCAGACGCTTAACGACTGAGCCACCCAGGCGCCCACTTTCAAATTTTCATTTTCATTGCATCTTTGTCATTTAGAAGTGTACTATTTGGTTTCCAAATATTTGGAAATTTTCCAGATATAATTATATTATGGAATTCTAATTTAATTTCACTGGGGTTAGAGAGCATACTTCGTATAATGGATAATATTAAATTTATTTAGACTCCTTTCACGTCCCAGAATATGCTCTATCTTTGTAAATGTTCTTTGGTGTAATTGAAAAGAAAATATATTCTCCTGTTTTTAAATGAAGTGTTCTATAAATTTCAATTAGGGTAAGTTGGTTGCTGTTAAGTCCTCTAAACCCGTACAGATTTTCTCTTTACTTTTTCTATCATTTATTTAGAGAGGAATAGTCAACTCTCTAGCTATAATTGTGGATATGTCTATTTCTTCTTGAGTCTGTTTTGAATATCTGTTAATAAGTAACATTATTTTTTAGAGTTGCTATGTGCACTTGATGTTTACCCCTTTATGATTATAAACCAAAATTCTTTATTAGTAGTAATATGCTACTTTGTCTGAAATCTACTTTGCTTGATGTTAATATAGCTATCCCAGCTTCTTTTGTTTAGTGTTAGCAGTTTTATACTGTTTTAAATCCTTTTACTTTTAATGTATTTGTTCTTTGTATTTAAAATATGTTGCTTATTGACAACACATACAGTGAACTATTTTTTTTATTCTGATAATCTCAGCTTTTAAGTTGGGGTGGCTAGATCATTTATATGTAATATGATTATTGCTATATGAATTAAAATTAAAATCATGTTGTCTTTGTTCCCCTTTCCACTTTTCCTACCTTTTTAATATTAATTGGATTATTTTTATTTCTTATTATTCCATTTCATTTTCTTTATTAATTAATTATAGGTTTTTGTTTTATTTTTTAGTCATTGTTTTAGATTTTAAAGCATACATTTTAAACATACCACAGTCCATCCTTAAGTAAGTTCATGTGACTACATGACTATAGTTTAAAATCCTTACAAAATTGTTTTCCATTTTTCTTCTCCCGAACTAATTATTGTTATGTATTTTATTTCTATGTATGTTAAATAATCAAAAGCACTTTACTAACATTTTTATTTAAATGGTCAATTATCTTTTTACAAGATATTTTTTATAGTTATCCCATGGCATTTCTGGTGCTAATTCTTCTTTGTGTAGATATACATTTCTGAGTGTATTATGTTTCTTTTGCCTAAAGGATTATCTTTCACAATTTTGCATGGCAGGTCAGCTAGTGATCAATTCTTTCAGCATTTATATGTCTGTAAAAGTATTTATTCCATCTATATTTTTGAAAGATGTTTTCACTATATATAGAATTCTAAGTTATCTTTCTTTTTTCTTTCAGTTCTTTAATGATGTTGCCCCATTTTCTTTTGCATTGCTTTCAATGATAAAACATTGCCATCATTCTTATCTTTGTTCTTTTGTATATAATTTATATTTTGCCCTGCGGACAATTTTATGATTTTGTATTAATTATTGGGCTTAAACAATTTGATTATGATATGTCTGTTTTTTTTTTTTTTTTTTTTTAAGGTTTCTTATACCTGGAGTTCATTGAGCTACTTGACACTGAGGAATTATAGTTTTTTATAAAATTTGGATAATTTTCTGCCATTATTTCTTTCTTCTATTTTCATAATCCAATTAACTTATATTCAGATGCTTGAAATTATTACATAACACATTAGTGTTCTATTTTTTTCAGTATTTTTTTTCAGTATTTTATTTTTTTGAAGCTTCCTTTTATATTTTTTATATAAAAGTTTCCTTTTATATTTTATTAGACTGGAGTGAAAGAGCTTTATTCTAAGGTTCATTTTGCTCCACTGTTTAGGCAGTACCTCTAAATTCTCTATTCAGTGCCCTGTGAATTGTGGGAATAGTGAGCACCGGAACCATTCCTGGTCCTATGTGAGCCAGGTGATTGTTCCATCTGTTTCTTTTGAGTGGTTATTTTCCTGGGATTGGGTTATGTTCTTACCTGCATGTGGTGATACTATTTATCTGAACACTTGAAGAGGTCTCTTGAGATCTTCAGAACTCTTTCTGCAGCAATCTCCCCTCCTCTCTCATTCTCTACCTTGCAAACTTTATCTGTGTGTCCTTCCTGATTTTTCCATTCCATTCCCTCAACACATAAATCCTGGCAGGCTTCTCCAGCTTCCCTTGCCCTACACTATGACTTGGGGACTATGTCCATTCAGTATTTGGGGTTAGTCATTAGCACTTATTTTATTTGTTTCTCCTTTCTCAGAGTCCTGCACTGCCTGATAAATAGTACCTAAATACCATTGTGTCCTCCCCGCTCACCCCGATTTTAAGTTATGTTAGGCAAAAAAAGCAAATTTGGTCTCTGTTACTCTCTGTTGACCAGAAAAATCCCCCAGGTGGTGAAATTTACTATAGGTAAATCATACCTCAGTAGACATAACTTTAAAAAATAAATAGGTAAATAGCTTTTAATGGGAGGGTGGGAAGGAAGAGATTAGTTGCTTTGTTGTTGCTGTGAAGAAGAATTTCTTGAACATCTAGGTGAAAACTCTGGAATAAGACAATGTATATGTCTTTAAGGAGCAATCTATGTGAAAAGACCCATATGGCCTAGATGGTTTGACTCAGCTGTCCCTAGTTTTTAGAAATGAATTTTAATAGCACAAAGACAATTAGATAGAGAGCAAACTCAGGGACCCACAGAAATAAAAGATTCAATAGATTCAATAAAAGATTATTTGGGCCAGAAATAATAAGCTTTTCATTAAGTAAGCAAACACATCCCAGATGTTTAAGCCTATCATTCATTGCTACTAAGTAGGAATTATTTACTCCATATAAAAATATTGACTTTTCTGCAAATTAATTTAATGTAGTACTAAATGAAGTGAATTTTATCTAGGAGAGAGGCAGCAGAGATTGGGTTGTCTTTGTAAAGCAACCAAAACAATGGGGTGGGCTTGGGTAGGCAGAGGGAGGAATTAGAGAAGTTGGACAGATACACTAAAGGGGTTAAAGTCTATCTTAAGCCCCTGCAATTTTTCCAGGAGTTTTTGACAGTAAGAATTTGTCTCCTGAGCTGTTTCTAAACAATCCACAACACTATAAACAAATTGTTTACTAGAATAAGGTTTGAACTCATGGAGTCTGTACCTACCCTGACCCTCTTGTTTATCTCCTTTTAAAAATTAAGTAAACCACAACTGTTGTTCTTTCCCCTGGCTATGCAAGGAAGATATGTTCATCATTAAAAATATATCATGACAAGTGTATAAATAAAAAAAAATTAAAGTCACCTACAATCTCCTCCCTTTGCCACCACAGAAATAGCAGTTATTGCATCTATTTATTCTAGCATAAATAATTGGTGCACTTATATTGTAAATTCAGTTCATGTCCTGATTTTTGCAATTATTATAACAATTTCTTACAGCATATATATGTTTCATAAACATTTAAATGAGTACATAATTATCCATCCCCTATTTCTGGACATTTAGATCATTTTCATTTTTCAGTGTTATTAATAAAACTGTGATAACCTATAAATCTTCATTTCTTCCTCCCTTTCTTAATAGGAAAATTTGTACATGCTGGTTCAAAGTTAGAATCTGACAGAATTTCTGAGATGATTTGCAGGTTTATTGTTCTGCTATCCTCAAGTATTCCTATCATTTATGATTATATGTGATTTACTTGTATATATTTAATGAGATAATTTTTTAAAATTTTTTATTGTTATGTTAATCACCATACATTACATCATTAGTTTTAGATGTAGTGTTCCATGATTCATTGTTTGTGCATAACACCCAGTGCTCCATGCAGAACGTGCCCTCTTTAATACCCATCACCAGGCTAACCCATCCTCCCACCCCCCTCCCATCTAGAACCCTCAGTTTGAGATTATTTTAAAAATAATTTGCATGGAACTTTCTTACAAATTAAAAAATCTACAACACTACGTATAATTTACCTTTAATGTATGGGATCACCTTTATTAGAATTGCAATGTCACTCTAAAATCACTGACAATTAACAGTATATAGAACTTCTGACCCACACAAGTAAATTAATCTCATAACTTCAGAGCCACTGTTTTTGATTTGGAAGAGGGCTGTAGATTTTGGTAAGAATGTTTAGCTATTTCAGAAAGTGAAAGTTATCTTTTAAATATACAGAGCTGGTTGTAACCAAAAGAACATTCTGGCAGGTTCTGGTAAAAAAAAAAAAAAAAAAGCCAAAGAAAAGTTTCAAAAATAGCTTGAGAATTTTTTTAAAAAAGATTTTATTTGTTTATTTGACAGAGACACAGCGAGAGAGGGAAGACAAGCAGCAGGAGCAGAAGAGGGAGAAGCAGGCTTCCCGCCGAGCAAGGAGCCCGATGTGGGGCTCTATCCCAGGGCCCTGGGATCATGACCTGAACCACCCAGGCACCTCTAGCTTGAGAAATTTAGCATACTAACAACTCCCAAAACAATTACTCAAAGGGTAAAAAGCTTACATGAATATATGGAATTTTGAGTGTTTGGTTACTCCTTTATAATATTATAATGTTAAGCAATGTTACAAACTAGAAGAATTAAGAATATTTGGATTAAGAATATTTGACTTAATCTCTTGAAAATTGTAGACACTTGCAATATTCCAGATTGCTTAGTGCTTATTTTCAGAGATTTGTTTTCCTGGACCTCATTAAATAAATTACTGTTTTGTAGCCTACACATTGTTTCATTGTGCTTACCCAGCTACCTTTGGAGAGACAACTCCCAAAGAAAGCAGGACAATTGTGTAGCTCAATGAGCAGCGAGAACAAGTAACTCCCAGTGAATCATTTAACAAAGCATCATTACACATTTGGCTACAGAAGAGGGAACAAATCCATGTTGGATATCTAATTTTCCTACTCTTACTTTGTTCAGTTTCTTGTGTACTTGTTCTTTTTTAACTAAATTTTAAATAACATATTCAGATACTCTTAATAGTATATTTTAATATACTTTATTGCACTCTACTTTTTTAAAATCATTGTAAGTCTTATGTATTCAGAGAAAACTTTTCCAACATAAATAGCAACAGGGAATGAAGAAACAAAAAGACTTTGTGGCACTTTCTGAATGTGAAATGGTTCTTTTTTTCATTGTTTTTCACAAGGGGTATAGATGTTTATCAATCATTTAGGATTATAAAAACCAAGATGTATGCATATTCCTAGCAAGAAAAAGAGACAAATAGGCTTGCTTCTGCCAATTCATCTATAGGTGATTAATTATTATTCTATATTTAAATGCATGCAATATTATCTTCCACTTTTATGTCTAATTTGATGTCCTGTGAGTATTACACAATTGGGATTGGTTAAATATAACTAATAACAAAACTCCGAGTTGAAATTGTGTTTCAGATTGTCTTGTGTCAAAAGGAGGTATCTCATGTACATATATGGTAAAATGTTCCCGTGCTTTGCCTATCATGAAACCTTACCAGTATCAGCTCTCCAAATTTGATAACCTACAGTAGTACAACTTTAGAAGATTGGAGAGAAACTAGAAAAAGTCTTTATGGGGGCACCTGGGTGGCTCAGTCGTTAAGCGTCTGCCTTTGGCTCAGGTCATGATCCAGGGTCCTGGGATCGAGCCCCGCATCGGGCTCCCTGCTCCATGGGAAGCCTGCTTCTCCCTCTCCCACTCCCCCTGCTTGTGTTCCCTGTCTCGCTATCTCTCTGTCAAATAAATAAATAAAATCTTTAAAAAAAAAAGTCTTTATGGCATTTTACTTGGTAATTTAAAGTAATCTATTGTAAAGTAAATCTATTTCATTTGGGTAATCTCTGTCCTGTCCTTTAATAAACCAAAATATAACCAGAGGCTTAAAATATAAATGTAATCATATCAAAAAATGCCTTTATGGTATAAATATAGCATGGAAATAGCATAAGGAATAAATATTTACATAATAAAAACCTACATATGAATGAAGTGTTTTCTGTAGATTAAACATAACTGTTCCTTTAAGCCACTATTTACAATCCACAGTATTTCAGGCTTGTCTTCAAGCAGGTCACCTACTAATTTACTTGATTTCTTGTTTTTAAACTACTCTGTGACTTGATGTTCCGAAAAAACTGAAAATTAGGAGTATAGTTTTGGTTTAACCCTCACCTCATGTGACTTTTCTGTGTTTAAGCCTCAATAACAAAAGACTCAGTGTGAAATATGGAGTTCCCTCTTCATTTATTTGGTCTACATTTTTGTTCCTGTTAGCCTTTGTGACACACATGATATAGCTTAAAAAAGTCCTGTGATTCAAGGACGGGCTCCAACAATACTATGACTTCAGGTGAGTTTATATTTCAGTCACAACTTCCTCATCTACAATGTGAGAAATTGCAGTGAACATTCTCCAAGCTTCCTCTCATTTCTAGTATTCTAAGATTTACTCTTCTCTCTCATAAAACCATGGAAATGCCTATGGAAAATTTCAGGGAGCTGCAGTTAAAATTATTTCCCAAATCATATTGCCTTTGTAATGAGAACGATTTAAGCACAAGGACACATGCTTCTTCTATTTTCTAACCTTCTCTAGGTAATAGCATAACAGATACTGTCAGGGTGAACATTACAAAATTTACCACTATTGTTTCATCTTTTAAAAGTATATGTTAGCATAAGTGAATTTCAATCATATATTCTGGCTGTGGTTCCTGTGTAATTAATAATAACCATTCTTAGCCTTCTTTTAAGAGAGTCATAATTGTGGAGGGGGGAGCACCTGGGTGGCTAAGTCAGTTAAGCAACCAACTCTTGATTTTGGCTCAGGTCATGATCTCAAGGACGTGGGATCTCAGGGTTGTGGGATCAAGCCTTGCATCAAGCTCTCTGCTCAGTGGGGAGTCTGCTTGAGATTCTCCCCTTCTCCCTCTGCCCTTCCCCCTGCTCCCTCTCTTTCTCAGTCTCTAAAATAAGTAAATAAAATCTTTTTAAAATAAATAAGTACATCAATCAATCAATCAATCAATCAATCAATCAATCCTAGTTGGGACAATAAATTATATAACCACCTTAACCCTTAACCCATAGATTTTTAAAATTGCAAATAATCTTAAAACCTTAAAATATATCTCACCTCTAGTAGGAAGTATCATTTAAAACATATGTAGCTTCATCTTGACTATCTTCATCAAGCAAAAGCAACTCCTGGGAAGAGAAAGAAGAATTTAGAAATGGAAGATTTTTGTCCTGATGGAAGGGAAATTGTTTTTTTTTTTTTTTTTTAAGATTCATTTATTTGAGAGAGAGAGAGATATCACAAGTGGAGGGATGGGCTGAGGGAAAGAATCTTCAAGCAGAGTCTCCGTTGAGCACTGGGATCAATGCCACGCTCAATGTGGGCCTCAATCCTATGATCCATAAGATCATGACCTGAGCTGAAACCAAGAGTCAGATGCTTAACCACCTGAGCCACCCAGGTGTACCCCTAATAGTTGAAGCTTTCTAAAGATGGATAACAACATCAACAGTAGCAACAATGACAGCGACAACAACTAACAATTGTCCCATGCCCACGCCATGTTAAGTACTTTCCAATTATTATATCATTTAACCCTAAAAATAACTATGCAGTAAGTACTACATTTATTTTAGAGAGGAAGGAACTGCATCTTGAAGAAGTTAAGAAACTCTCAAACTTGCCAGGTCAGAAAGGATAGAACATGAGTTTGAAGGTAGGTTATCGGTCTCCTTAATGAGAACTCTAGTACATTGAAAGTTTTCAAGAAAACTTACACATTTGCTAAGATAATTATTAATATTCATAAATTCTGATGTTATTATTAACTCCTGAGTTTGGGAGATAGAAATTTTATTGTAAAGATAAATCATGGATGTCTTGGTTTTCCCTCACTCTACTTGTAGGGCACTTCTAGATGTTAAAATTCCCTTTCCTTTCCTAGAAAAATAGTAAACTCAACTTATATTATATTTCAATCAAATGGTTACATAGTAATTGGTGACTACTGAAATATAAACTTAATTGAGAATGAGGCTAAACAGTTAAGCTAGAAACAAACCATTTATGATAATATAAAATAATAAAATAATCATAGTAACCAAATAGCACACCTTATTATATATATTTATTCTGTTCTCTATTTTCCCTTGCCATTAACTGGAATTTTAAGAAATTTTAATTTGAACACATAGTATATGATAGTAATAAAATATTAAGTAGTAATAATGAAATTATTCCTTGAAATGTCAAGTGTTGCATGAATATGATTGGAAAGAGGACAATAATAAGGTTTTCTTGTGGGTAACAGGAAGGGCAGGAATTTCTCATAGGGGATGCTGGAAAATCTCCAATAGCTCCTCAGTGCCCTCTCTGCACAAGCCATCAGCATCAAGAGAAGGTAAACATTCTGCACTATTTAGTACCAAAGAAACAGAGAACCTAAAGCCCTTTCACAATGTCCAGTAAGTGAGGCCATTGTAACTGATGCCCTTTGATCATCCATGGGACTCCTATCCCAGGAAAAGATAGAAAAAAGTAACATGAGGGATATAGCATACATACACATTCACACGTATGTACATATCTGTGCAGACACTGCATACCTATTATTCTTTCAGAGTACTTAATTTGGTTAAACCCATGCACATGAGTTCATGCATATGAAGGAGGGAGTCTAAAATCAGAGTACATGCTTGGTACATTTATAGTCATGTCTTATCCAAACAGGCTCATGCATATCAGAGAAAAACATGCATTTATGACTTTAATTGACATTCTTTGTTTTAAGCATTGGACTTTAGACTTTCTAACATTGCTATCATCAAAAGCTAAAAAATAAAAAGGATTTGTTTTCTAACCAATAAATACAAATAAACTAGATTTGAGGATACATTTAACTAGGAAGTTAATGAAGACTAATTAGGTCAATATACATGATAATAATTTATGAAAATAAAAACAGTTTATGAGAAAAGTGCCTGAACCTTTGATTCACTTTTATTTTGGATAGAGTTTCATTTAAACTTATTGTTATATATATATGTACACACACACACACATATGTATGTATGTGTGTATGCATGTAGATATGTATGTATTCATTCATTCATTTAGTGGATGATGAGTTACAAGTGCAAGGATCTAGTCTGAAGTATCTGCAGACTCAATTTAGTGTTTAAAACATCTTATTCACATAACGGGTTTGCTTATGAATTCTTGCCAAAATAGCATGTGGGATAAAGAGGTAGCTTCGTTGCAGGATGTCCAGGTTCTATTTCCATATATTTTGAAGTACTCTTGTATTTAATCTCTTCTCACCCCACCCCACCCTACCCTCACTTATAGATGTTTTGGCATTATGTATTTATTTTTCAAAGCAGTTTGAATATAAGATACCTATAAACTTCAAGGCATAAATGTTGTCTGCCTGAAAATTGTTCATCTGATTCTCTATCACCTTCCAAGGAATGGCTCTCTCACAGCCCTCCTTCATCAAATCAGTATTAAGTTCTTCTTTGGTTGCAAAATGCCATAAAGACTCATTATATAACATTTTTGCAATAGATTTATATACTTTCAACTTGTTTATTGCCTATATAAAAGTTGTTTTCTTGGTTCAACTGATTTTATTGGTAAAATTATTGGTAGAAATTATTTGGATATTTTGGGTTTGATTGTAATTCCTCCCCTTAAAATTTATGGAAATATCTTATTCATTTAATGTATTTTAATTTGTTGCAGGTATTTCAGAAACAAAGTAAAAAAGTGAGAGATAGGGGCACCTGGCTGGTTCAGTCAGAAGAGCATGCAACTCTTATTTCGGGGTAATGAGTTCAAGTCCCACATTGGGTCTAGAGATTACTAAAAAATAAATAAACTTCTTAAAAACAGAGTGAAAGAGAGTCATAATTTACAGCACAAAATACAGAATTAAAACTACCAAGGAAAGGGTATATTTATGATAGGCAGGCTTGAGAGGAAACAATGCTATATTCTTGAGGGCAAAAATCCAGAAAAATTAACACAAATACAGCTTTTATATTTATAGGAATAAATATTCAGTTACATTCAGAAGAATAACAGAAAGAATGAAAAGTCAATTACCTAATACAATGAACTACTGAAGTCTTCAGTTTATAAAATCCAAAGTCCGTTGATAATATACATAATGCCTTGGGTACATATTGAAATTCATAGCAATATTCGTTGCATCCTGCTCCAACAAGGTTCCTAGCTATTCCTTGAACATATCAGTTGGGAGACACATTACTGCTTTTGTGTCTTTGTTTACAATTCCCTCCTTTACCAAATATCCATTTGATTTTTTCCATCACCTCCCTCAGGTCTTTGCTCAGATATTAACTTTTAAGTAAGGCTTAGGCAGACCATCAGTTAATATTTCAACTTGCCCTTCTCCTACCATGTCTAGCATTTCTAAACCCTCTTTCCTCTTCTACATTTTATTTTTCAATAGAGTACATCACCATCTTACATATTATATAAATTATAGTTAAAGCATATTATGGCTTATATAAAATAGTTATTATGATTAATAATAAGGCCTAATAATAATGGCTTCCTCATTGGATGTACTCTCACTGAGAGTAGAAATCCTTGCCTTTTTGTTAACTCACATAGTTCAAGCACTCAAAGAATAGTTATTGATTCAATGAATGAATACACTATTCAGATTATTGGGTAATTAGACTTCATTTAATGATATTTTTAATCAAATCCATCCCTGTTGTTTAGGATATAATAAGTAATAACTAGAACAAAAACTAAGATAAGAAAGAAAGCTTACTATAGAACCCAGGGTAATAGTAGACAAAATATATACTTGTTTTATTTGAAACAAAAAGTGAATTTGGATTTCCAAATTAACATAGGGAATTGAACACATATTTTAGATCTATTCCCTCTTGAAACTCAGGTTGAGAGAAAAAAATATTATTTGACTTCAAAAAAGCATAAAAGGATAAAACAATAGATGACTAATATTTTGAAGGGTGATAATAATATGAAGAAATTAGCAGAGAAAAAAACCTGAACACCAGATCAGAACAACCGAATTCTAATAAGAAGCAACTTGAGTTTCTCTGCTGAAGCCCCCAAATCCCCAGGCTTTGGATGTGCCTCATAACTAGGAAGGAGAAGATGGAGGTATGACTGAAACAGAGGATTTGTTAGAAAGTCTATGAAAGGAACAGATCATGTTATCTTCCCCATGTCAACCCCATGCTGTCTTCTAACTATGGAGCAAATTGACTATTTACTCTCAATGCCTGGCATATTCTATAAAGAAACTTAGCTAGAGGGGTCCAGACTCAGGGATCTCAATCACAGAGGAACAGGGAAAAAGCAAGTTCTGAAAGAGTGGGGTTAAATGAAAATCTTTACATGGAATGATTAAAATCTCCAACTTCCCTGGGGCTGCTCAGTTTTAGGATGATGATAGTCACATATCAACATCCACTCCCTTCCATCACTTCACATCAGTCAGCAACTAAATGGTCCCAGAGAAAAGACTAACACATGCTCACATTGGGGAATCCCCTGTCCAGAAATCCTAACAATTGCCAAGTCCCTGGCCCACCCCCATTTTTCCATAAAGTTTATGATTAGTTATTTAGTGCCTCAGAATCTCATATGAGTGGACATTCAAAAATATTTGGAGATTTGAGGAATGACAGTGAGAAACAATATCAAACAGAAAAAAGTTCTTGAATAAAAAGATAAAGATAATATCTAAGAATATTATATACTCAAAATGGTGAGATATTTTTATTCATGAAACAATAATTAGCTGTTTAAAAAGACAGAGGACATAAAAGAAACCTCTTTAAAATTAAAATATGAGTCAAAATATAAAAATCTTGTTTTTTTGTGTCTCTAAGAACATTAAATACAAGTCATACTGTAGAAATTATAGCAACCCCAACAGCAAAAACAAAACAACACAAAACAAAAACAAACAAACAAACAAAAAAACATAAGAAAAAAGTGCAAAATTGGAAAGAAAAATAATAAAAGTAGAGTATGGTCTAACATACAACTAATAAGAATCACAGAAAGAGAGAACAGAGAAAACAGAGGAAAGAGAATCATCAAAAGCCAATAAAAGGAAGTATCTTAGACTAAATGAAATAGATTTCTAGATTGAGAGTATCCAGAACAAATAATGAACAAGTGACTCACATTGAGCATGTTGCTGCACCTGAAATCGTGAAGGTCTGAGATTTTAGCCACTTAAGTGTTGGTCTGCCTGCAGATCTCCAGGTGAGGGATTGAGCCTTCTATTACTCATGGCAGCAGCCAGAGTAGCATCAAAATACCAGGTCCCCAAACCCCAATTCCCTGAAGAATGATTAAAGGGACAGGGCCTGCTCTAACCTGCATGTGCAGTAGTGTTGTACCACAAGGGGAAAAAAAAAAAAAACAGGGGCACCTGGGTGGCTCAGTTGGTTAAGCGACTGCCTTCGGCTCAGGTCATGATCCTGGAGTCCCTGGATCGAGTCCTGCATCGGGCTCCCTGCTCGGCAGGGAGTCTGCTTCTCCCTCTGACCCTCCTCCCTCTCATGCTCTCTGTATCTCATTCTCTCTGTCTCAAATAAATAAATAAAATCTTTAAAAAAAAAAAAACCCTCCAAATTCTTATAGCTTGTATGAGGAGGATGAGACATCTGGCCCTCCTACATCTTGGGAGATTGAGAGAGAGAAAGGGGAAAGTGAGAAAGGCCTTTGTTTTGGAAAATAAACCAATTCTCTCTAGAAAAAGGAGAAAATCTACCTTTACTTCATCTCTTTGTAATCCGAAGAAATGGCTTCAGGAAAGAGAAGACTGTAAATCCCCCCAGAGAAATAGACATTTTCTAATGTCCAATGCATGTTTGCCATTCAAGCATACCTTTAACCTTGTTTGTTAGTAATCCTTGTTCAGTAAATCTTGATCGATGTAAAAATATTCATGGAGCATTGTCTTCCAACACATATTTTCAAACTTCTGAAAAGTGAAGATAGAGTGAAGAGGCTAATAAAGAGTGGGGGAAAGAGATAAATACATGTAAACAATTGTGTTAACATGGCATTTGATTCCCCAACAAAACCATCAGAAGTGAGACATCAAAGGCACAATGCCTTCAAAATTTTAAAGAAAAACAATTTTCAACTGGGATTCTTTATTCACTAAAAACTTCAGTAAAAAATGATGGTAAAATAGAAATATTTTCAAGCCTATAATATCTCAAAAATGTACCATTTATGCAAATCAGTATCAATACTTTTCTGGAAGCCACTTTCCAGCAAAATGAAGGAGAAAACTGATCCAAAGAAGAAGATCAGTAAGAGGAAGAGCCAGCTGTGCTGCTGGCCTACAGAACTAGAATACAAATAGGGGCAAAAGAGTAGAGCGCCAAAGAGGACCGTCTCCAGGAAAGAAAATTAATTGGAACTGATACATCACCTGATGTGCTTCACCATGTGGGAAATTGTATTCTGATAGAAAGTTTGGAAGAATTATAAATAGCAATATAAAATACCCAAGAAATGAAAATTGAAGCAAATAACTCTAGGAAAAAAAATATGTACAGAAAGAAAATGGTGTCATGGTGCACTATTCGGTACAACACTAAAAATGTCTAAAGACACATCAGCATTTGTTGAATTCTGATTCCACCACTCATTCATAACATTGAGCAGTTTCATTAAATTCCCTGGTAAGTTGTCTAATATAAAAAATGAGGAAAATAATTTGCCTAACATATATGAATATTGTCAACATTAATGATATAATGCATACTAAGTGATTAAGAATGTAGTAAGTGTCCAATAAATATTAGGTTACTTAGTAGAAGAAGTGGCAGTAGTAGCAGTTAATTTTTTAACCAGAACCAACTTTTTTCTCTTATTTAAATATTAGAATTGTCACCTGAAATTTACTCCAATGACATAGCTAATCAATAGAAGATGCTTATATGACCATTTCCTTATTTATATGAATAACCACAAGTATGGTTTCTATGGCATTTGGATGTGATAATGATCATATATCAAAGTTTTCATGGTTTTGTACAAATTATTTATGGAAAAATGTAAAAATTATATTAATATAATTGATCTCTTCCTTTTTGTCAGCAATACCACTAATTCTCTAATATAGTAATTAGTTGTGCTGTTTATCATAAAGTAAGAAAAGCTCAAATGATAACTCTTTTTGAAGACTGCTGGCTAATATTTTCAAAGTTCTGGAGACATTAAATCAATTTTTTAGAGAATTACATATATAGCATTTCTGAATTTGGAAATTTTTTTCCTTGATATGATTTGACATAGCATTTCATTCCCTTCAAAACCTCAGTAATGGTAGTTCCATCCATCCAAACTCCTTTTTAGTAAAAAGCTGCATTCTCTAAGGAACTTCTTCCAATTAAGCATTATGGAAAGATTAAACACATATTTTTTTTTCACAAATATAAGAACAAAACAAATTACTTCCCTGTGAAATCTATAATACACTTTAATTGGATACAAAACAATGAAGCATAAATATGCATCAAGATCACAAAGATGAGCTGTCCTTGTCTCCAGGGAAGGCACAAATATAGATGGATGTATAAAGTGCAATGCCATGGATTCACTCAAAGGGTAAAAACACATCTTATTTTGATTGTTTTTCAGTGAATTTGGCAAGATTAAACTAGCAAAGTATAGAGAATGTGCTTGGATCATTCAGATCAAAAATAGTTGCAGTATATTACAGTCAACAATATAATTGATAGATTTAATGTGTTTTAAACCTCCTCTCATAATATTCTGCACTCTGCACTAAAATAAGTAACTTTTAAGGTGAAGTTAGCACCAACTACTTTACTAATGTAGCTCTAATCTTTCCTTGTGAATGCCAAAAGACAGAGTAGGAAATGCAATAATACTGATTTTTTTTTACCAAGTAATTTACCAGATTCAGCTTCTAGGGACCAGCAAGAAGGAGCAGCCATTTGAAAAGTACTCCTTTAATTGTAATTCAAGGGTTGGCATATTATTTAGTGTTTGGGTTCAAATGTACATTCACCAAAATCCCAAACAGAATTTTGTACAACTTTATTAACATTTGTATTTTAGCGCTTATGAAATGTTATTATTTTACAGTTTGTTACAGACTTTTCAATTTCTTCCACTTACCTTCTATTCTGAGGTTATGAAATACATCCCCAACTTCTTTTTATCCACAAAATTAGATGATTATTATATACAATAGATGTAAAATAAACGCTTGGTAAAAGTTGAAAAGTATATAGAGAAGGATATTTTAGAGGAGGAGTACCTCCACTCATCTTATATATTAGAGAGTTTCTGGTACTTGAATTCCCAACAGATAGCAATATAAACATTAAACAAACCTGGATTTCAGTCACAAAATAGCTGGAGATTGGGTTTGAGTTTTTCACTTAATACCTTTGAAGAGCTCTTTTTCTCAATGTGAACTCCATTTAGCCAAGTCAGATGGATATATTTCTATCTTGAATCTACTGTAAGTCTCAGCAGTATATTCAAAAATAGGTGATCTTACTCTTTAGAAAACATTCTTCTATCTTACCTTCTGTGACCTAATCGCCTTAGTCATGAAACTTTTGATTTTCTCTACGTAAGTTCTTTTTCTTTGTGATATTTTCCCTGGTCTTGCTCTAAACATCACTCTCATTGATGACTCTCATCCTTTTTTCATGGGTGAGAATCAATCATTGATCTGACATCTCCATTTTGAAATCTAGCAGACTTCTGAAACTTATGATGAAAATAGATCATTTGAATATCAATACCTACTCTTGAGTTTTTCTTTATACATTCTCCTTAATCTTAGGGAATTCCATCACTATACACCAGTCACTTGAGTCCAAACCTAAGAGTCCTTAATTTATACCATTTCTCATCCCTCATATTGAATCTATTAACAAGTCTTCTGGGTTCCATTGGAAATGTCAAATTCAAATCTAGCCACTTCCCTATGCATACCACCATCCTTGAATTCAAGTCAAGATTTTCTCCCCTGAACCTTGAAAATAATCTCCTAAGCATGTTCCCTGTTTTAATTTTTGCCCCCATCTTCAACCTCTTTTTTATACAGAAGTCAGAGGGTTCTTCTTAAAGCATTTTAAAATTTAAAGCATTTTAATGTCATTGCCTTTCTAATTTGCAACCTCTTCAGAGATATGTGATATACTAAGAATATAGTCCTCGTCCCTTACCTAGAGGACTCTATATTATCTGGCTTCTGCTTACCCCTCCAACCTCATCTTGAACAGTTATCATCCTCACTCACCAAAATCAAGACCCACTGGCTTCTTTGGGTTTTTCAAGAACTTTCTGGATTCAGAATTTAGCTGATTTTCTATTGGAATGTTCTTTGAATCTTTGTATAGTTAGCCCTTTAGTTTTATTCAGATCTTAGGTCAAATGTCACTTCTGAAAGAAGCTTGCCAGGGTAAAACACTGGATACTCAGTTGAATCTGAACTTCAGTTAAACAATATTTTTTAGGGTTACAAATATTGCATAGAACATAAACATACAAATAGTAAATGTTGGTTATTTGAAATTTAGATTTAACTGGTATCTTTTATTTTTGTTTTTGTTTTTTTCTCAATCTGGCAACCCTATGGCCACAGTCCATCTTTGGTGTCCTATAACTCACGCTCTGTATTGCTTTTATTGCACTTAACACATCGTGTGATTACTTCATCTATTTGTATAATTGTTTCATTAGGTTACAGAGCTCAGGAAGGAAGTGACCTTTTCTATCATTTTTAGCAGAATAGCCCTTCTTGACACATAGTAGGCACTCAATACATAACTCAGTACTAATGAATTAAATCAATATATTGTTTTTAAAAGTGTGCCAGAGTAGAGCCCAGAGGCCCAAGTTCTGGCCTGGCCTCCTGCTAATGAGCTTATACAAATTGCACAATTTTTCTTAGGGTCAGATTTTCATCTCTATATCGAGAAAAACAAAACCAGTTCTTCCTGCTTCACAGAGTGATTGAAAAGACTGCATACTATGTTTGTAATATTTTTTTTTATATTTTCTACAGTGTTAAAAGTAAAAATGTAGCATTATGAAAACACAATGCATATACAATATTAATTTTTAAATGCCCAATTTGTCTGCTGATATGTGATAAATGAGACCATGTAAGGTACACCTGAATGCAAAGACTAAAGATATGGCTTTACTAGGTGAATCTGTAAAATACTATTTAAAGAAAATGTAGACTATGTATTTCATTTACTTTAACTTCTCTGCTCTCATCTTGAAAATAATCAACCCAAGGTTGTCTAGAACTGAATTGAATGTGGTATGTTTTTCTGCCTCTTCATTAGTCATTGAGGGAAAAAGTTGTCACACTAAAATTTTAGTTCAATAAGTAGAAGAACTAACTGCTGTCGGTGTGTGAGCATCACAGATCTGCAGTGAAGAGGAAAGGTACTGTTGTAAAACGCTGTGGAGCCCAGAAAGGATGAGTCTATAGGAAAGATATACAGTCATAGATTCCCATATCCTCTGGGCTATTTTCAATTAAACTTATGGAATGAGACAGCTGTGCCCTTTAATCTGTTCCCTATTGCCTCTTTATGTGGTTAGTTCCAAATAAGATATTTTGCCTGGTGCTTCTATTGTCACTTTATGAATTCATGTCTAGTTTTGTGGAAGCACAATGTGTTGGTTTAATATTATTGATGTCACACAATATGTTAGGAGTGATACAGAAAATACACACAACATGGTCCTCAATTTCTAGGAATTTATATTTTAAAGTCAAGTACTACACATATCTGCTACAAATATATATTACGTACACAAACACACTCTAATATTTTGTTAGTGACTATTTTTAAACTGTATTTGTCTGATATGACAAATCAGCATAAGCACTTTGGAAGACATGGGTGATCAATATTTTTAATGAAACCAATCTCTTTAGCCAATGTGTTTAGATTTTTTGATGGCTTGCTGTCAGAAGTTTCTTGATGGAATTGCTATTAGACAACATACATTTGGTAAACACCTTATCGAAAAGAAATAAACCGAATGTGCTTCCTTCAATATCTGTGGAAGCTAGACAATTTTTTTCTTAAGGAATTTATTCCCAAGGTGCAGTGTTTACAAAGAAAAAGAGAAACAGTTTCTTAATTGATGTCATTAACAATTGAAATGTGAGAGAACAGAAAATTAAATGGGAAAAAGGGAAAAATATCCATGTCTCAACATTATGGTTAAGACATTAATTAATCTATCTCTTCTCTTTGAGGTAAGTATGATTATCACCTTTTTCAGAAAAGATAGCTGAAATTTCTGAAAATTAAATTATTCAAATTCTCACATCAAGTAAGTCACCTAGCCAGAAATCAAAACCTGTCTTGCTGACTCCAAACTGAAAATTCTTCAGGAGTATTTTCCTAAAGAAATGTGAGAGAAAAGATCTGATGACATATTGGATTGAAAGCTAGATTTGAATGAGTAATGTACTTCTGTAGTTTAAAAAGTAAGTGAGCAGTTAGGGAAAAATGGTCATTCATTTGTGTTTCTAAATTTCTCCAAATCTCCCCACAGAAACAGACAGACCAATTAAGATGGCAATAGAGAAAAAAAATATATTTCAATAAAACTAGGGACATACTATGCTCAAGTACCTCAGAATATAAGTGGATTTTCCAAACTATTTTATTACAAAGCAATCTACAAGATCCACAGTGGTGGAGAGGATGGTGAAGAGAAGATTAAGAGCCCTGAATTCAGGCAGTAGGAAATGACATCAAATGCTAGACAGTGGTTCAAGGCCATACCCCAGCCACACAAGGGGCTGTTTCCTGACCTGGTACCAGCACTGAGCTGTCAGCAGACCATTCCACTACTCTGTCAACAAAGGTATTTCTGGATGTGGGAGCTTGTGCTAGGAGCAGTGAATTCTATGAACTCAGTTTCATTGCTGCCTTCTTTCTTTTAAGTGTTCTTTGGTCAGAGGTAATGTTGTATGGAACACAATGGCTATGAATTAGGCATTTCTGTTAAGTCTATACAAAGTGATGCTGGAGAAAGAACTGAAAACCACAAAGAAAAATTCATAACTGGGATAAATTTCTAATCCTGTATGGAAAAAAATGCCCTCACCGGGTTGGTGATTTCTAAAACAATCCATAGTAACTAAAAGTCGAAAGTAAATTGAAACCAACAAATGTAACTTTTTAATCAGAAAATCGGACACTATGGACCACCTGATTTGCTGTAGCATAACATACCCAGAACTGTTAACATGAAGTATTTTTACCCCCCCAAAAATGTAATATTAATAAGGCCTCTATATTAAACAACCAGCTTATTAGAAATATAAACGGTAGAGGTACATGTTAGAAAATACCATAAAGTTGAAATTAGCCAGATGCTACAGGACAAATTGTCCAGCTTCTTCAACCAATAAATAACATAAAAGCTTAGGGGAGGGAAATCTGTTTTAGAATAAAGGAGATAAGAAATATATCAAACAGCATTGGGTGGGCCCAAAGAAGAGCTATAAATGGCCAACAGGTACTTGAAAAGATGCTCAATATCACTAATTGTCAGGAAAATCATCACAATATCACCTCAAACCTGTTAGAAGGACTACTATTGAAAGACAAGAGATAAAGGCTGGGATTATGTGGAGAAAAGGAAACTCTTGTGTACTGTTGGTAGGAATGTAAATTGGTGCAGTCACTATAAAAAAAAATAACAAAACAATATGGAGGTTCATCTCATATTAAAAGGAAACAAAACAATTATATCAAAGATATATCTGAACTCCCATATTCATTGCAGCATTTTTCATAATAGCCAAGTAATGAAAACAAAGTGGCCATTAATAAATAAAAGGATCAAAAAAGTGATTACCTATCTATATATCCACATTTCATATACATTATAGTAACATTATTAATATATTATAATATATATGAAATGTGAATATATAAAAATGTGCTATACACATATTCCCTATGTAAATATGGAATGTATATACACATTGAATATATATTAATATTAATTACATATTGTATATAATAAACATATATGTGTGATATACATATATTCTCTATGTATATAATGGAATATTGTTCAGCCTTTAAAATGAGGAAATCTTGTCACTTACAACAATATAGATAAAAGTGGAGGACATTATGTTAAGTGAAATAAGCCAGGGAGAGAAAGACAAATACCGCATGCTGTCACTTATATGTGGAATCTAAAAAAAAAAAAAAGTTTGAACTCCTAGAAATAGAGTAGAAAAGTGGTTGCCAGGTATTGAAGGGTGGGGAATAGGAGGTGGTCGCTAAAAGGGACCATGCTTTCAGTTATAAGATGAATAAATTCTGAGGATCTAATGTATAACACAATCACTATAGTTGATAACACTATTTTATAATTAAAATTTGCTAAGAGAGTAGAACTTAAATGCTCTCACTAAAAAAAGAAAAAAAGTAAATGTGTGAGATGATGATGTGTTAATTAACTCAAGGCGGGGAATCCTGTCATAATGTACATGTATATTAAATCACCACCTGGTACATTTTAAATATCTTACAATTTTGTTAGTTATATCTCAATAAGCTGAAAAAAACTGAATAAAGGACATATTAAGCTAATGTAAATTTGTTCAGGTTTTCATTCAAATATCAAATACAAAAAATAAATTTTTGCAAACAAAATAAATACAGAAATTTTAACAGAATCAAAACCTTAGATAGCATTGGATAAATATTGATAATTATACTAAATGCAGTAACTTGTGAGACTGTTATTAAAAAGTTTTTGTTCGAGGTGAAAGCTGTAATATGTATGGGCAAAATTAAACAATATCTAGGATTTATTTTAGGATTAAAACAGCAAAAAATAAATAAATAATAGTAGTAACTGAAGGAAAATTTTCAAAATACTGGTAATTGTGAAAGCTGAATGATGAGGGTTTATGACACTATTGTCTAATTTACAAATTTTTAAAATATACAAAATATAATGGGAAATTTACAACATACAAAAAATAGGAATTCCAGAGCTCCTGTCTATGGGTGAGTCCTTCTAAAGCTACACCTTGATAATGCTATTCCATTTAATGTGGAACCCCCAAATTGAAAGATTATTATATGGAGTTCAGGCAAGAAAATAAATATTTAGGGAAACCTGTGGAACAATTCATTATAAATGAGAGTTTATAAAAATTAAAAAAATACATAATGTTAAAAAAATAGAGATGTAATGTCTTTACATATATACATTCTGATTGTTTGGTCTAATTATTGTTATTGGTCATACCATCTGTGAATAGAGAACTAATGAAACCATTCCTGACTGGGTGCTCCGTAGCCAATGCATCTTGTGTATTTGCTTTGTTTTTGGGAGATATACTTTGACCTCTCACTCATAAAGCTGATTTCCTCTCTCAATTATCTTTGTCCCTCTTTTCTTCAAGTTTAAGACTTGTCATCTCCATGAAATATTTCCTGACCAGTACAGTTGCCATTACTCTCCATTTTCTTTGACCTCCTTATCCAAGTAATTATGCAACTATTTACTACTAGATTTACTACAATATCACTATTTAATTATAAATTGCCTTGTGCTATTTTAATAACTCATGCATTATACTTCTCTCCTACTTCTCTAAGAACCGTAAATGTAGTGTTTAGTCTTGTATTGCTTGCTTTGTGTTAACATTGTGTGTACAGTAGTTTGTCTCCATACATTTATTTGGATCTATTTTATTATCTAGCTTTGTATTAGGTTTTCAATGGATATTTACACAAGGAATAATTTTCTACATCGCTTCTCGGCCTTTTGGCTAAGATCAAGTGTAAGGAGTAATTTACTACAATTTCAAAGAAAGGAAACCCAAAATAACGGAACCCTAGTAGGCCAAACACCATGCTTGATTCTTTACTTATGATGAATATTATTACATCATTTTCCCAGGTTTAGAGAAGAGGAAACTTATGATCTGAAAATCCATGGAATTTTCTCAGTGTTACTATTAAATGGAGAAGCTGAAATTTGAATCTCATATTTGTATGACTTAAAGTTGGGTTTATTTTATTGTTTTTGTTGTCTTTGTATGTGTGGAAGTAAAAAGAAACAGAAAAATATAAGGATAATGATGATAGTAACACTTCCATGGTTTTTATTAAGATTTTATTTATTTAGTTGAGAGAGAGAGAGACAGAGCACAAGAGGAGGGGAGGGGCAGAAGCAGACACCCTGCTGAGCAGGGAGCCTGATGCGGGGCTAGATCCTATCCCAGGACTCTGAGATCATGACCCAAGCCGAAGGCAGGCGCTTAACCAGCTGAGCCACCCAGGCACCCCTACTTCTTTTCTTATTTAAGAATGTTTTGTTATATTTTCACACAAAATTCTTTTTTCTCTTCGAGTTTTATGCCCTTTTTGTCACTTTCTCTCTAAAACCTAGTTGCCCCCTTATTCATATATATTTAGCCTTGCGTCTGGATCAGTGACTCACCCCAGGAATATACGGGTATGAGATATTTGAATTTTTAATTAAAAATTGTAGTTGCTGGGGCTCCTGGGTGGCTCAGTCATTAAGCGTCTGCCTTCAGCTCAGGTCATGATCCCAGGGTCCTGGGATCGAGCCCCACATCAGGCTCCGAGCTCAGCAGGGAGCCTGCTTCTCCCTCTCCCTCTGCCTGCCTGTCTGCCTACTTGTGATCTCTCTCTCTCTCTCTCTGTCAAATAAATAAATAAAATCTTTAAAAAAAATTGTAGTTGCAGTCAAGCTTTAAGAGATTAACACTGTCATTCTAAGACCCAGAACCGTGTGAATATCACCAGTATTTTCTTTTCTGTTAATGTGTCCACTAAGTTATCTGTAATGTTCTCACCCAATTCAAAGAGTCTCTGTAAGAAAGCACCTCTGGTTTCCTTGCCATCAGGAAAATGAATAATGTGTAGCAAAATAGATATTAAATAAATAAATAAATAAATAAATAAATAAATAAATAATAAAATAAAATAAAATAAAATAAAATAAAAAATTTGCTTCATGAGAAAGACACTCATAAACCCTAGATTTTCCTCTGGGATTGTCCAGTAATCAGAAGAGAGAACTCTGCTTATGCAGTCCAAGAAATATATCCAACCTGTCTCGGTTCCTCTCCTGCCAAGCCTATTTTACCTTTGATATAAAGTTGTGCCATAGTCTCCATTAGTTGCTCCACCCTTGGTTCAGTGGGAAAAGGCTATTATTACTCCCACTTCTCTCCTTTGCTTTCCCTCTCTGCTCAGTACTGCTGGCCCCAAACAGTGCAGGAATTACTGTCATTAAGTGGAGCATGTAATAACAGACCAGGAGGAATGACAGGCTATACCTGGAAAACCAGAGGTGATGCTCCTCCACTCGTATCTTTTTATTTTTTATTGAGAACTTCAGACACTTAAAGTTTATTTTCTCCTATGTTTCATTCATAATCTCCTATAGCTTCTCCACTGTGTTTATTTCCCTGAACCCCAATCTTTGGATATTTTGTTCTGACAATTAATAGAGGCACACAATTTTCCTTTATCTTTTATGTTCCAAACCAACACCTGGAAATGAAAATAAAAGACTCATTTTGCCATTTTAAATCAACCCACACTAAATTAATATCATCCAGCTACTGTAGGAGAGCCATGGAAGAACAGAATATAACTAATACATAGCTTTAATTATCAGTGTATCAATAATTTTGAAACATCATCTCACAAATTGAGTAAGTTTTAATTGTTTACCTTTCCCCCAGAATCAGAATTCATGAAGTTTCCTCTTTGTTTTCCACTGAACTAATGGGTTTGCAGAGAAAATAAAATTCGGTATCAGTTTCAACCTTTATACTTTTATAAGTAATTGCCTAAGTCCATTTACAGAACGATCTCCATGTACCACCTTATCAAACACACTACTGTAGAGTCTCAGGATCGCCCTTCTTTATCATTCTCCTCATGTCAAGGCTTGACAAATGTGGCTTTCTAATTGAAGCAGTTAAGTCTCTCATTTTACCCACGATGTACAGAAAATACCTTAAAACATAGTAGAGTTTAGTAAACATTAAATTAGTATATAATATCCATGCTTTAAATGTCTGTTGACAATAAGAATATTAATTTTACTGCATTTGCAATTCATTATGTAGTTAGAAATTAGACATTAAGATCTGAAAAATGAAGAGTGTTAGGGAAATTAGCATTTTGGACCATCTCTGGAACACGGTGTTTTCATATTGAACAAATATTCTACTTCTCTTTTCTATAATAAAACTATGACACTAACAAACTGAAGAAATTTGTTCCCAGAAATAACATAGATTCTGTCTCAGTTACTTAATGTATTTTGATTTTTTTTCTTATATGAGATTTTTGCATCTTTAGAATAGTTAAGATATCTAACGTATATTTGTATACCCTCCATCACCTAGTTTCATGTAATGAACAAGGAAGACAATATTTATTGACTAAATGTATGTATTTAAAAAGTCAAGTAAATATATTGTCAAATGTTCTGATAATCTAAAAAATATCTTCTGTAGTAGGATGTTTAATATTATACTGCTTTATAGTAAATGTCTATAACATGCTTAGCTGATGAAATATATAGGACATTTATATCTAAAGTATTAGTGCTCTAAATAGTCCACTGATGGCTAGCTTCCTGCTCTACCATCAAGATTTAAGTTATCTTAATAATGGAATCTATTTTGTATATTTGTAAAGCTGTGAGGATAATTCTAATATTGCTTGAATTTGTGGGGCTTCTCTCATGCTCATATTTCATCTTCACAGGATAAAAAGCAAATGTTACTGTTGGTTTTGGGTATTATTAACTATTAAAATATCCATATGAGAACCTAAGAACCTTTTTCTATACATTTAAAGTACAGAATTTCAAATTCTGATTTCAAAATTATTTAATGATCTCTATAAAGATGTCTATGACTAGCATAGCATACTATTTTCTGTTTTACTCACACTTGCATCATAAACCCTTATACTTCCTTGAATTATAAAATGGGGTGATCAGTTCAAGATTCACTTTTCCTTATAAACTGTCATTTTAGAAAATATCATTTTAGCTTATTAGCTATAATAACTGAAATTTGAAACAAACATTACATATTGTTAATACTGTACATTTCAACAGTACAAATGCAGTGTATCTGTGACACCCATAGGTTTGGAAAAACTTAGGTATAGAGCAAATTTTTCTATGTGAATTTAAAACCAGCTCCAAAGGATACTTTGACTGTGGTTTCTTTGTTAGATAATGTTATTGAATCAATGATAAATTTCCTGGGTCTTCTTATAAAGTAGTATATAATTTAAAAGTTGCAGTATTTGGGAGTGAGGTCATAGGATGTTTGAAAAAGGCTTCAAATGGGGGCGCCTGGGTGGCTCAGTCGTTAAGCGGCTGCCTTCGGCTCAGGTCATGATCCCAGGGTCCTGGGTTCAAGCCCCGCATCAGGCTCCCTGCTCCGCGGGAAGCCTGCTTCTCCCTCTCCCACTCCCCCTGCTTATGTTCCCTCTCTCTCTCTGTCAAATAAATAAATAAAATCTTTAAAAAAAAAAAAAAAAAAAAAAAAGAAAAAGGCTTCAAATGACTCAGCAAACAGAGAAGAGAGCAAGAGGAAAAATGTGTGAATGTGAGTGAAGGTGTATCTATACATCTTTTTTCATCAAATTGGCAGGATTGGGAATTTATAAAATAAAATTCTAGGTAGAAAAGTTTAAACTAAATATCCAGAATGATGTGTGAAAATGAGACCACTGTTAATTTTTTCCATCTGTTTGGAAACATTTCCTAACTGCACATCACAGAATTTGATAATGACAAGTGCCAGTGAAATTTCTCATAATATACATTGAATTAGCACAATACAGTTATCACAAACAGTAAGCAGTGAGTTTTCTACAAGCTCTGGGTGTAAATATCTTGCATTTTTCAAATATCTTTTTTCTGATATTGAAGAGCTAATGTTAGACAAGCCACTTTTCATAATTCCCCACTGTGTTTTACATAAATCAGTCTAAATAAACTGGGGACTCTTATTTATATTGTTATAGATTATATTATGTGCAAATGGATATTTGACATGTGGCCACATTATAATGAAAGCATGCAAATCTAGTTAATAAATCAGATTTTCTTGAAGTATGACATTGGAATAAGAAGGAACAACCAAAAAAACAGGCTGGTAGTATTGTCTAATGTTTAGCTGGAGTGTAGGACCTAATATTTCAAAAAGCATTGCAAAGCATTTATTCGTTCTTTATAGGCACTCTGTACATGGTATTCTTTTTCAGAGGGAATCTCAGATGTCTGCTGTTGAATCTCAATGCTCACATTTGTAAATTAAATACATTCGACCAAATGATTCCTTATTTAAAAAGAAAGAGAAAAATAGAAAACTTCTATTTCTAGTATCTTTAATCCTATGAATTATAGTAAGCTTTATATTTTATAGTAATAATATAATTTATAGTAAGCATAGTACTTACGTAGTTAGAAATTAGACATTAAGATCTGAATAAAGATCTTTAATAAAGATGTCCACATGCTGTATGTGGACATCTTTATTAAAGATAAACTAAGCATAGGGCCACCTGGGTGGCTCAATGGGTTAAGCATCTGCCTTCAGCTCAGGTCATGATCCCAGAGTCCTAGTTGGCTCCCTGCTCAGCAGAGGAGTCTGCTTCTCCCTCTCACTCTGCCCCTTCCCCTCCCCCTCCCCATGCTCATGCTCTCTCACTCTCTCTCTCAAATAAATAAATAAACTCTTTAAAAAATTTAAAAAGAGATAAACTAAGCATATATTCCTTGAATGCCTACTATGTGGTACACCATTAAAGCATTTTTCTTATTTCCTCTTTATAACAGCTTTGTGAGGACTGTTTTATTCTCTCCGTTTTCCAGTTTAGAAACTTAAACTCAAACAGAAAGAATAATTGGCATAAAATCTCACAGTACATTAATGGAGGGCCTGTGATTTAAATCGATATATATCTGGTTGCAATAATAATAATATATCTGGTTTCTATAAAACCATCCCTCCCTCTAGGTCTTATTGCATCCACTGTATTTACTTCACAATTAGAAATTCATTCTTCTCTATCTAGTTCTGGAAGCATTTAATGTGTTTACTTGGAAATTACAGCAATAGCTTAACTTCTTTTCCAGCTCATAACACCTAACACAGTTTTGTAGTAAGGGCAGCCATTAAATAAACAATTGATGATTAAAATAATTGTTTCCATTTCTATTTACCACAGGAGGCGGTGACCCCCTGATTATGTTTTAATGTTAACATTCAGGTAGTTTTAGATATAAGATGCCATTACTTTTTTACAGTTCAGAGATTTGAGTTTTTAAATAACAAATTGTCAGCCAGTCACCAATCAACAAGTATACATTGAGCAACCTCAAGGTACATTATCAGAATCTTCAACAGTAATTTACATAAAAATGTAAGTTTCTCCAAAAATAGATGAAAATTTATTTACTGGTCTAAACCGGCCTTTTCCAACAGATCAGCATTTTTCATATGTACTTATGTAGATGTTTATTTGAAATAACTACATCATTTCTAAATCACGTTACCCCAGTTCTCTGCATGTCCTTGAGATTCCTTTATCATCCTCATCATTGTGCTGCATGTTCAGCCCTATTAGTTTTGAGCTTAATGCTGTGCAGTTTAGCTGGCTGATAAAAGCCTTATTGTAGTGTTTTTAATACCTACAGCGCCTCTGTGATTTTGCACAAATTAATTGTTCTTTTGTAGCTATTTTAGCTTTTTAGTACTTTGAAGCTGTTACTGAGGAGATAGACAAGGGGGAACTGTGGTTTACAGCACGACAGCTTAATTTACATAGGCAATGTGAAGTGGAATGATGAGGAAATTAAATCGAGAAAGAAAAAAAAAAAACCTGCATGATTGAAAAACATTTGTATTTAACCTGAATGATCCAGCTTGAAAAACTACCTAAATGGAACTATCCAGATGATTGCTGTGACCTTCACTTAAGTTTATTTGAATAATAGACTAAAAGACTGAAAACTTGTATGTCTTTAAAAAGCAAAAACAAACAAGATTTATGATTAACACTCAATTTGCAGTAAAGGATAGGGAGATAATTGATAATATTTGAATATTTTCCAGAAAGTGATAAAAGAAATATCCTAGTCTAGGGGCGCCTGGGTGGCTCAATCATTAAGCATCTGCCTTCAGCTCAAGTCATGATCCCAGGGTCCTGGGATCGAGCCCCGCATCGTGCTCCCTGCTCAGCGGGAAGCCTGCTTCTCCCTCTCCCACTCCCCCTGCTTGTGTTCCCTCTCTCGCTGTGTCTCTCTCTGTCACATAAATAAAATCTTTAAAAAAAAAAAAAAGAAATATCCTAGTCTATGTGCCAATCCATGTATAAGGGAATATAGAAAGGGACATCTCTTCCAATCTATTCTTCCTTGGGCGCCTCTGATGAACACCTCATATGCTCAACCCCTGATGTATGTGTCCCCAAAGTTATCCTTTTCAGATTTCACCATTTGTGCTTTCACATCCCTTATGTTATCATAAGGGATCGTATATTCTGTCATGTGGAATATTTTAATACTCTTTCCATATCATTAAGAACTCTTGTAATGCATTTTTTAAATTAAACAAACAAATCATTTAGGTCATTGAACTTGGAGCTAGGGACAAAGGCATGAGCAAAAGAGACACAACAGTTGCCTTATTGGAGCTTATATAGTATATGAACATAAAATAATGAAAGTATGGATACACAGTTGTAAATGAAAAACACAAAACAAGATATAAATATTCATATCGATATTAAATGATATAATTAATATTATGAAAGGCATTGGCTATGCAGCTTATAGAGTCAAGAAAGAAGTTAGGGTAAGAATGAACTTAAGGGTGGAGGTTGTGGTTTCCTATGTGTGATTTGGAGGTAGATGGGAGTAGAGAGGTGACTAGGCTATGGATATGTTTCAGTGAGAATCATTTCCATTTTCTTACTAAAATGTTTTGTATGGTTTTTTTTCTACTTTTTGGGGAAGGGGAGGGAACCCTAATATCGCCGAAATGGCTGGAATCAACCAGTTTAATTCATATTCAGTATCATTATCATGAGGACTACAGTTTGAAGCATGATTCCTTCTTAGTTATCTTTTGTTTCTAGAATGCTGGGGTTCCTGTGGCAAGGTTCCATTACTTCCAGGATTAGCAAAGAAGGTGAAGAAAGAGATAGTGTTAGAAAAGAGAAAGAAATGGTGGCAAGATAGAGAAGGGAAAAAAGATGAGAGGCAGCAGAATGAGATGGAGAAACAGGAAAGGAGAGAAGGAAGAAGGGGGAGAAGGATGGAGTGAAAGAAAGAAGTAGAGATAAAGAGACAGAGAGAGAGAGAAAATTTACAGAAAGATTGGCAGTGATTTGGATCAGGTTGACTAGAAAATTCTGATACAGAGGATGCTACGTTACCTCATATATAGGTTTTCACAGTTTAATCTTAAATGATAATCTTACTGCTTACTATTTTTTTGGCTCTTATTACCCAAGGTTAGTCATTCTAAAGAGCAGTTAGCAGCAGAGCAGGTTTACTGAACCAAATATGAAATTAAAGAAAGAAAAGTTGTCTAAACATCTATGACTATCAAAAGTATGGGTTTTAATGAACATTTGCTCTTAGGAGAAAGAAACTCTTTTGATATTAATGGTTAGCCATTCAATTTTTCTAGGTCTGGACGTGGGACAAGTCTGCTAAGTATTATGAAGTAGTTAAAGAATTGATTTAAAAATGGATTTTGATTGTGATGTGATTCTGTTTTTTTTTTCCTTTAAACTACAAGATGTATTTTACTAGCAGAATTCCCTGAACATTCTAATGTGAAATTCCTACATTTATTTACACAACTTTTACAAAGTTATGAGTTCTTTAAATTTCTGTATGTCATGGTGATTATACCTATACACCATTATGAATTAATGGCAAATATCAAATTAATAAAACAAGATTAGGAGTAGGCAAACTTTTTCTATAACATGCCAGATAGTAAATATTTTAAACTTTGAACATCATGAGGTCTCTGTCATAACTGTCTAGCACAAAAGTAGCCACAGGCAATACCTCAACAAATGGGCTTATCTGTGTTTTATTATAAATTTATTTACAAAAACAGGAGGCATATTGGATTTAACCCTCAGGCCCTATTTTGGTGACTTCTTTACCAACTATCTGTAAAATTTTCTGAAAATTTTACATATCTATAAATGCATGTATTAATTTACTTTTTTTTTTTTTCATTTGAGAGGCGCTAGAGGTTACCATTTGGATATCGGGTGTTAAAGAGAAAAAATTTTTAAAAAATAATTGGACAATCTTGAATTGTTAAAAATGCACACCAGTTTGAAACATGCAAACACTAAGCAGTTTTATTCATTAACCCAAACTACTAGCATTCCTACCATTTTATTTGCAATATTTTTATGTAACGAATAGTTTTTCATTCATTACTCTGAAGTACTTATAAATCTTTTATGTTTTAATACTTTTTAGGATATTATGTTGATAAAGTATTTTATACCTGCTTTGAAATTAAATTGATTTCCTGTAATAAAGAACATTACTCCTTCATTGATGTTTAACCCTAACTAGGCTCCCTGTCTCCCTCTTCACTCCTAACACCCCATCACCTCACCACCTTTGTGACTTAAAAAGACCACCCACCCATGAGTGCTCTCTGCCTATGCAGGCTGGTGGGAATTTCAAACAGCACAGCCTCTAGTCCACACGAGAAACCCCATTCTAATTTCATCCCCTACTCACAGTAAAAATCTGAAGCTACCCCTCACCCCCTTTGCTCTTCAGACTCCTATGTGAGCTCTTCCCTTCCCGAAAATCTTCAACTTGATGTGAGCACTGAATGTACTTTATTTATACTTATTGGTGAGTGATTTGAATCATCTGATTCCACATCTAAATAAATTTTAGGTTGGGTGACCATGCCAGCCTGTGGGCTGACTTACCAAAACTCTTTTATCAAAGGATCTCCTTATATCAAAGAATCTTTGCACATGATTTTCCATCTGACTGGGGCACTTTTGCATCTGAGACTCAAATATCTTCTACCTCTTACTTCAGGGCTCTGCTCAGTCATCTCCTTATTAGGGAACATCCCTGACCACCCTCTATTAGAAAATAATTTCCAAAGAAGCTCCCTTGCCCTTTCTTTATTTTTCATCAGAGCTTTTGCCATCTTCTAATATATATTCTATATTTATTTATTTGTTTATTGACGGTTTTAGAATACAGTCTTCATAAGGACAGACATTTTCATCTGTTTTGTTTGTTGCTAAATCTCCAGCACCTAGAACACAATACGTAATAAATCCTAAAATAAGTCAATATGTTAGTGTTGATGTTACATATATTTTTTTCTTATATATCTCTCCAATCCCCCTGTGGCATTCTAATATTATTCTGTATATTAAAAAAAAAATAAATACAAGGAAAGAAACACAAGATAGCTTTTAGATTTATGAGAAATTAAATTTAGTAATTCCCATCAATGTCACATCTATTTATTCTCTTCTTAGTAATGCAGGCATTTTTTTTACATTTGGTTCCATAAATTATTTTCCTGTCATATATACTTTTTTTAAATATAAAAGCACTCAACTACTCCCAACATACCCTGTTGACTCCAATATCCGGTTTCATCTTCATATTAGCTTATTATTTTTGTTTCTGAGTGATACTGAAGCAAAATACTGTTAGTAATAATAATAATACCAAGGCTCTTTACATATATCACCTTAATTTATAATGTATTTTTATTGTATTTTACGAAATCCAAGATGCCATCAATTGTAAAATATACCATTATTACATATCCACTCTATAAGAAAAAAATAGTTCTGTCAATTAAAACATGACATACACTTTTATTAGGAAGTAATTATACTTACAATATTTTATATTTGTCAAGAAAGCTCTTTTAGTTGAATTTGCATAAATTTAAGCATAGATATAAATATACACTATTGATATAGATATTAGCAAATACACTGGATAAGGGATCCCTAAAATATTTTCTTTGGAATCTAATTCTTCTAAATTACTTTTCTACTTAGAGCCATCCTATTTATATTTCTTTAGAAGATATTCTCTGTGCAATTGAGATGCAAAATTTCTACAAAAGTATTTTTCATTATTGTCAACTGGAAATTTTTTCCAAGCTGTTAACTCTCATTCTGCAAAATTTGAAGATGATAATTTATTTATTAGACCAGAATTTTCATCAGAAGGTATTTAAATAACAGTGAAGATTCATGTTTCTTCTTCAAATGGTTCTTAAATCATGTGTTGACTAAAAGTTAAAGGTTTGCATTTGTCCATTTGTGACAAGAAAAGTACCTTCCTTTTAGCATGTACAAACAATCACAATTACAAAATGGCTGCTCCTGGAGAAAAGCAAGGGAAATTCAGAGATGTCAAAATGAGAAGTCTTTGAATGGACCATCTATATCATACCACGTGTCATTAATTTTAAGAACCCAAAAGATCATATACTAAAACCCATGTAGGTAAGGAAATTAGGGCCTGCCCAAATTCAAATTCATTTGCCTAGTAAGTAATTGACTTAGGACTAATTTCAAATCCAGTACTCCTACCCTGGTAATTTGGAATAAACTGTGACTATGCCTGATTATTTAAGTTATAATTATTATACAAAGATTTCTTTATATTTGTTCTCTTGTTAGATTTATAGAAACGTGGTCCCAATGATTCTTATATCTTTGAAATTCCACTTTTCCTACTGATATAGGTTTTTTTTAAAAGCACAAAGTATAAAATACAAATTTAACTTTTTTTTTAATATTTTTATTTATTTATTTGAGAGAGAGAATGAGAGAGAGGGAGCATGAGAGGGGGAGGGTCAGAGGGAGAAGCAGCCTCCCTGCCGAGCAGGGAGCCCGATGCGGGATTCCATCCCGGGCCTCTAGGATCATGACCTGAGCCGAAGGCTGTCATTTAACCAACTGAGCCACCCAGGCGTCCCCAAATTTAACTTTTGTTTATTACTTGTTTATGTTTTAAATCTCAGTTAAAAATATATTTGACTTGGAAAAATGGAAACCCCTTACATATTATTAATCTAGATGATTCATTTATTGGTAAGATGCAATCTTATCAAAATATCAACTTTTGTTAAGCTGTTACCTAAGTAGAGACAATTTTGTATGCCTTTATTCAATATTAAAATTTTAAAACTTTAAAAATAGAAGGGATCTTTCAGATATATAATCTCTATTTTTTCAGGACAGAATCCATGAACAAGAAATGTTAATTAAGTTTCTCAATGTTACACTGATGGCTAGTGTCTGCATCCAAACAAAATCAGAGTCCTTGATACAAAGTTCACTTGTTCTCTCTACTACTTTGTATTGGATGGATTATATCTGTGGATTTTTATTTCCGTGAGGGCAAGTATTTTGTATTCTTCCTCTATATATCCCTAGTGCCCAGCACAATGTACTATCACACAATACGTATTCTCTAGATTGCCAAAGAAATGAACATTATGACCATCTGATCCCAAGCTAGAGTTTAAATAGGACAAAACCTTTAGAAACACCAACAAATTTTGCCTAGAACAGAATAGCACCTGTATATTTTTAAAAACATAGGGTTTTTTGGTCTCTGCCTAAGTATAATCATAGTCAAACCAGTTATGTATGTTATATATGGTGTCTATCTACCTATCATCTATCTATCTATCTATCATCTATCTATCTATCTATCATCTATCTATCACCTATCATCTATCTATATACACAGTGTGTGTACATACACACAAATACACACACAATGAAATGTGGTGGAAGAGATGCAAGGCTGGCTCCTAGAATCTAAAAGTTCCTACATAAACCTCCAGATGCCTTAGAATATGGTGAAACAACAGAGTGGTTGGAGTCTGAGACCTATATAGAGTACTCCCCCATGCCCTCCTTATCAGCAGAGGATGTAACACACTGTTAGGTTACCATTGACCTTCTGACCATACATCAGAAGGAGGGTCATCTGCTTCTGGACCAGAGTTGACATGGATAACTAAAACTGTGGAAAGTAAAATCATGGAGAAAGGGGGACTACTATATAAGATATATTAGACAGATATAGAGATGCTTGCTCTCTTTATATAGCATATATATGTTAGAACATATATAATATATAACATATATACATGCATATAACTAGCTTGATTATTATTATGGTTAGGCAGTTAAAAAAATTAAAACATTTTTAAATGATAAATATGCTATTCCAATTTTAGTGATTGAAGTGGCTGATATATATATTTATACACATAACACTATGTGCAGTATTGGTTTTCTTTTCTTTATGCCATTATTGGCTCATTGACTTGAACATTTTAGAATGGTATATATTTTACTAAAAAGCAAGTAAAAAGTGATTCTTTCCCCTGAAATAATATTAAATCAAGACCATGATTTAATTTTGTGTACTGTGTTTATGCACTATTCAACTTCCAAAGTTATTATCAATGTTTTTAGCCCATATCAGTTAAGGAATCAAATCCCATTGCACAAGTGTATATAATGGTTTTCTGCAATATAGTAGAATTAAAATTGTAGTGCCTTCCAATCAGACCATAAGCAATGTGGTAATCAAGCATTAATTTAGCAAGTTCATTTTTCTATTACACTGTTTTCAACACAAAGTTACTGCATTAGTATTTCCATAGCTCTGAGGTCAAATTGAAAGAGAGTTTGCAAGAATAACTATAAAAAACACCTTGAGCTAAGTGTAATGGAGGTTGACTTTGAGACTCCTTTGGTCAAGCTTAAAATTGGTCTCTTATTTAATCACAGTCAAAAGAAGAGATAACAGTATTTTATTGAAAAATCTAAAGCATTAACATTTTAAAAACTTATAGCAGAGTCAGATGTTCAGGGAAAAAATTAAAACTCACTCTAACATTTTCAACAGTTCTTAGTCTCTCCATTGACTTATTCCTCCTAAGTTTTATGGTAAAATAATTTTAAAAATATACTTTTCTTAAATATTAAAGCAATCTTAAGGTAATGTGCTATTTCAGTCTGATTATTCCTATCAGAGTATGAAGTATGTTGCATTTTCTTAAATATGAATTTTTAGGCCAGTTATCAAATTCTATGTTAAACGTAAAATAATTTGCTAGATTGTTTGAGAAGTATGACAGGGAATAGAAAAGAAAAAGATATTAGAACTCAGTGCATCCTATAGATGTTGCTATAAAGGAGGAGGGGAAAAACTATAGTCTGCAGTCCAAATCTGGCCCTCTGCCTATTTTGCTAAATTAAGTTTTTTTGGAACACAGCCATGCCCATTCTTTTTGGTATTTGTCTACAGCTGCTTCCACACTATAATGACAAAGTTGAGTAGTTAAGACACACATTGTATGTAGTCCACAAAGACTAACAGTTCTTTACAGAAATATTTTACCAAGCCCATGGTAAGACCTTGAGAAAAAGAGATCTAAGGACTATAAGTTTATTGGACTTGAAATGCCTGTCTCAAAGTACAGCCATTTTATTTTTACTAGAACACAACTCATGACTTCCCTCTATCGAGTTATTATGGACTGCTCTTCCTCCAGTTCTTTGTATAGCTTACTTACTCTCCTTATCCAAGTCTCTACACAAAAGTCTTCCAGTCAGGCGTTCCTTACAGATCATACTTAAAATATTGTCTATACACTTACCACATTAATCTCTATCATATTGATTGACTTTATTTGTGTTTATAGCAATTGTCACCATGTGGTTGAATGGAGTCAGATGCTCACCAGATCTATTTTCTGTTCCCCTGGGTATGAAGATCATATTTTTCAGTCTTTCTTGTACTTAATGAGTCCTTGAGTTCTGTTAATGAAATATAGGGGTAAAGCATAATGTATGGACTTGTCAAATCACTATGCTGTATACCTGAAACTAATGTAACATTGTGTGTCAACTCTACTTCAATAAAAAAAAAAAGCAATAACATTATTACAGTGGGGACATTACCCACTTTCTAACTGTAAACTTAGTCAAAGCAGGTTTCTTTTAATGAATTCAGGTATCTTTCCTAATCTGACCATCTCCAAAAGATTTGATCAAATATCTAGGAGGTAACTACCCACATTCAAATCTTGTCTGGATTTCCTAACCTTGCTATTACACTCTTCTGCTCCACTCGTTAATACTTACTGGTATGTATCCTCTGATTTCCTTGAAGTATCCTCATTCCTATCTGGTCAAGAGCTCACACATGTCACTCAGGATTCTCTTTATCCTGACTATAGACCTCTTAAAATCTATAGACATTCTCCATGTATTTCTATGACTCTTTTGGAGAACACAGAGAATTCTGGAACACTTTCACATAACTATGGGTCTACAGTAAATTCAGAAGGGTTGTTTCAGGGCCTCTGTACATGGATAGACCATGCCAACATCATATCTAGTTGATTGTTAATGAATCGTGTTAATCATGAATTATTGAATCATGGCAAGATGTGAGGGAATTCTAGAAACTTGCTGATTTTCTCTGTCCCATCTGGAAAACAATGTTCTGGATTCCTCTACTCAGATTCCAAAATTCAGTTGAGAATTTATCCTTCTTTTGAGGTTTTGACCTCATAGTGGGTGAGAAATACATTTCCAGAACTTCTGATGAATCTTCCTGAGCATCTGTCTGATTCTTTTTTTTTTTTTTAAAGATTTTATTTGTTTTTTGACAGAGAGAGAGACAGCGAGAGAGGGAACACAAGCAGGGGGAGTGGGAGAGGGAGAAGCAGGCTTCCCGTTGAGCAAGGAGCCCGATGTGGGGCTCGATCCCAGGACCCTGGGATCATGACCTGAACTGAAGGCAGACGCCTAACGACTGAGCCACCCAGGTGCCCCAGCATCTGTCTGATTCTTGTCCTCTGCTTTTACCATATAGAATCTGATTTCCTCTGTGGCAGGAAAAACTTGCCTTATGTTTAGAACTTGAAGGTCAAAATCCAACATTACCTTCTATTTTACTCTATATTTCTGTGTACCAAACATAATTTCAGTGCAGTGAACACAGAACACTCTTTCCTCTCACCTTCCTAAATGGGAATCCATTCTCAAAATGGGGTCCGTTCTCAGAACATCTCTGAGACAAAAAGAAATGTTAATATTTCAAAATAGTATCAAAACAAGAATAAAGAGTATATGGCATTCAACCAACTAATAAGAAAATCTCAACCCTTAGGAAAGAGTTCCATTAATCCATTGGGATTAACCTTAGTGTGAATTCTGTTCAGGATTTTAAAAACAAATAATAGCTCTAAATAACTTCCATAAGCCTTTCCATATGTAAATAAATAAATATAGTATATAGAGAGAGAGAGGAGAGAGAAACAGAGAGAGAGACACACAGAGACAAACAGAGAGGAACACTGTGAATATGAAATAGAAATCAAGGAGGACAAACATTTGCAGAGCTATCAGGCCCACAACTAAGCACTTTTATATGGTATATCATCTATACCTTAAAACCATCCTTTGCAGTAGATTCTGTTGTCCTCAAATTACATGTAAGAATAAAAGATGGATTTGGAATTCCAACCAGGCCTGCCTGAATGTAAACACTGAGCTTATATTACCTCCAAATAATCAATTAAAAATTAATCAGGGGCGCCTGGGTGGCTCAATCGTTAAGCATCTGCCTTTGGCTCAGGTCATGATCCCAGGGTCCTGGGATCGAGCCCCGCATCGGGCTCCCTGCTCTGTGGGAAGCCTGCTTCTCCCTCTCCCACTCCCCCTGCTTGTGTTCCCTCTCTCGCTGTGTCTCTCTCTGTCAAATAAATAAATAAAATCTTAAAAAAAATTAATCAAAAATGACAAATTTTGTTCAATGTAATTTCTTAAAATTATAAAATAATATTACCTTTTAGGTCTAAGAAAATCAAACAAAAAGCAATCATTTCATTTTGGAGGAATATATCAAAATTTCACATGCATTTAAAATAAAATATAGTATTGAGGTTAAGAACTTTGGCCCAACTGATCCAAATCATCACATTACCATTTGTGTGACCTTGGGGAATCACCCAAGCTCCAAAATTTACTCTCCTTTTTGATACATGGGAATAATAATTTTGAAATATCTGCATGAGATATTGAGTGTACATATTTAAGGTGTCTAGCACATAGAAAACACTCTATCAATATTAACTACTGATATTATTTAGCTCAAGTAACAAACCCTAAAAGTTAATCTATTCAGTCATACCGGTACTTAGCTTCTTATTCTATCCAGTGATACTTCCAACCATGTAGCCCCTCTAATAGGCAGATGCTTCATCTCTAGATGGTGGTGACCACAGCGAGTGATGTGGATCTGAACAATGGCATCATCCCATGTCACGTATGTCTTCAGAGCTCTCCTCTGACCCAGACTGAGTCAGCTTCAGCTGATTATATGTTCGACTGTAGGACCTCTGTGTATTTTTTTGCTTTTGTTTGCACCTTGTTTTTTTCCTTTAGTCTACATCAGTTCAGCATGCATTTACCCTTTCTCCAGGACACTTGCTTGGCCCTTGGTCAAATTTCTACAACATGTAGAGTATTCCTATAATAAGTAAAATTTAAATATATTTTTAAAAAGATTTTCAAACTCCCTTAAAGGAGGGAACTATCTTTCTCATCAGGATACATAAATCAGATAAAAGCAGCACTTCTGTGGTTGCAGTGCAAGTGGCAGAGCTTCAGCCTTCCTGGTTTGTTTTTTTTTAAATTTTTATTGTTATGTTAATCACCATACATTACGTCATTAGTTTCTGATGTAGTGTTCCATGATTCATTGTTTGCATATAACACCCAGTGCTCCATGCAGTATGTGCCCTTTTTAATACCCATCACCAGGCTAACCCATCCCCCTCCTCCCCTCTAGAACCCTCAGTTTGTTTCTCAGAGTCCATCGTCTCTCATGGTTTGTCTCCCCTTCCGATTTACCCCCCTTCTGTACCTCTGAAACAAATAATACAATATATGTTAAAAAAAAAAAAAGAAGAAGAAGATAGCAGGAGGGGAAGAATGAAGCGGGGGGGGGGGGGGGGGCGGAAATCAGCCTGCCTGTTTTGTTGCTCCTTTCCCTCCCTGTCTGGCAGCTGCGTCACCCAAGAGACACAGTTTAAAAACCCCTGCTCTCAGCCTACTTCTGCCTTTCCTCCTAGCTTTCTGCTCTCTGTTCCTTCAATTTCTTTCATATTATCACGAAGAACAAAGAACTCTTAAACTGCCTCTGATTAATTCAAATGTAAAGGAATGGAGACATAAAAATGCTGACCTTATGCATTGACTAAAATCAATTTTTTAGTTTAAGTTATCATCATCAATTATATACTCATATGTGTATTTATCTTAATACTTTTTTGTTAGGGGCAGGCAATTTTATATTCCACAAAAAAATGCATCACTTTGCAAATGTTTTTTTCTCAATTGATCATCATCCTATAATTTTTGAAGCATGTGTTATGACTGAAGGCAACTTGTAAAACATGTCAACTCAACTTCCCCTGCTGATATTCGGAAAAGCAATGCTTCTCCAAGAACAGGAAAATAATTCTTTCCATTCTGAAGAGTTTGCCTTATAAGGTAAAAAGTTTACAACAGTATGATGATTCATTAATTATTTTCATCTGCAATGGTGAGAAAATGCTAATAAATAGAGATTTCTGAAACCCACACTCTTATCTCAGTACCGAAAAGCAAGCATGCTGCTTTACACAACCCAGTAAGTAGATAGCATGGTTAAGCAGAGCTAATGTGTTCATAACATTTTACATTCATCAGTGCTTTGTTTACAGTGCCTAATTTTATCTTTAATAAAACCCTTTGATATAGATAGGACATACATTAATATTCTAATCTGAGAAATAATGAAATTGAAGTCCAGACAGTTTAAGTGACATGCCTAAACCTATGCACCTGCTAAGGCAAACACTTCAGTTACCTGAATCTGTATCCTTGTTCCTTCTACTAAGCACCCTGCCAATTAAATCTTACACATTCAGCTAAATATAGATGAGCTTGCAAGGTCAAAAAAGGAGGAGATGATTTAGTATAATATTTAACAGTCCATTTAAGGGAAATATGTTTTCTTACTTGGTTAAAAACAAGAGTAGCTGATTGAGACTGAGAAGAATGGGCATTAGAATAGAAAACTGACTTCATTAATAATATCAAATCGTTAGACTAGAGAAATATTTTTCTTAAACAAAGGGTTTTACCAGAGCTTTATATAGAAAGCCATATATCTGTTCAGGTTTTTTTTTAAGGAACAATGAAATATCTGTTTCATTCATTTCATTTCACCAGAATTTATTTACATCCTCCTCTAAGCCAAGTACTAAGTTAGGGGCTTTGGATTAAAGATTAATAAATTCTAGCCTTTTGTGGAGGATTTTGTGAATGGATTGTCAACAGTCAAATCTATAATCCTCCTCCTTCTCTTAACCACACAGCAAGGTATATCTGAGCTTTCTTGCCTTTAGCTGGGGGCCATGTGGCTAAGTTCTCCACGGTGGAATGTGAGTGGAAATAGTGGGACTAACCATTTCTATCCACAACTAAGGGGATTCACACACTGTGGGAATTTCAGTACTAAAATCAGGAAAGACCCAGGCAAACTGAATTGAATTAGTCACCCTAAATGGACATGGTGTTCCTGTTTTCAAGCCTGGTCTCTAAGAACATCACATATGAACTTCTCCATGCTCTTTTCTGTTTCTAGCAGCCTCTCATGGACATAGCTATGGTGACCTAAACAGCCACAGCTTTGCAATGCTAAAACCTCTGTCAGCCTGGGTCCCTGTGTGATCACATGGAGCAAAACAAGCACAGATGAGGGGCCTCAAATTTAGAATCCCCAGCCTAGACTTTTTTTTTTTTTTAAGATTTTATTTATTTATTTGAAAGAGAGAGAGCAAGAGCAGGGGAAGGGACAGAGGGAGAAGCAGGCTTCCCACTGAGCAGGGAGCCCAACTCGGCTTGATCTTAGGTTCCATCCCGGGCTCCATCCCAGGCTCCATCCCAGGACCCTTGGATCATGACCTGCGTTAAAGGCAAATGTTTAACAAACTGAGCCACCCAGGTGCCCCTCCAGCCTAGATTTGTTATAAATGATGGCAATGAACTTACTTTTTACAAAGCCCCCAACTTCTGTGTGCTACTTTTTACCATGTCTTATCTTTTCATAATAAGATAAAACTCCTGATCTTAAATTACTTAAAGTCATAATATAAAAAACAAATCCCAGAGGAAAGGAGAGTAGTCTATTATAAAAAGAGAATTAAAGGAGTAACAAGTTGAACTTTGTATTTAGTGATATTTAAAATTGAAATAGAAACTTTTTTATGGCATATTCAAAGTACATTTCTAGATACACATGATTATTTAAATAGATGATGGATGTAGCTAATGATTACTCCTTGACCCAATATATCAGGGGGATTATCACCAAAAAAGTACATTTTTTGTTTAGATTTTTCTTTAATAAGTGGAAAAATGGAATTGGAGTTGAAAGGACCCTCTACAGAGAAGATATATTATTGAATTCTTAACATTAAAGCACTGTTAAAACGAAAAAGGGTTTATTTAAACAAAGATTCATTTAATAAAAACTCCTGTTCTTTGTGATCTATGGGTCTTTTATTGGCAGCACAAATAAAAGGAGAGTATTATTACTTTAAAAAATCATTAATCTTGCAGTTTTTTCAACAAACTAGGTAATGATTTTGTGAGTCCAACTTATTTTTCCTAATGCTATCCATCACTTCACAGTAAGAACTATATAATTCTCATATTACTTGTCTCATAAAGCCAAAGCTGTCTCTGGATATGTTGGATATCAGGATATGCTTCTTATAATTACAAAGATTGAGCAACTTTAATTCCTCCAATTATATTCATAACCAAGAGAATTTGATTTATTTTATTTTCAAACAATATGGGTATTGTCAGTAAAATGTTGGATTTCTCTTCTGTGACCAGATATAACCCTACACAATTTGATTTTTTTTTTAAGAAGAGACTTTCATAAAGACCTATTATCAAAAAATGATTAAAAGTGACCTAGGAATAAGACTGCATGGAATTCTGACAATTTAAAACACTTATTAATTAAGAATTGATCCACCATTACCTCATACAGTCACTTTCTGATCAATTTTTGGTCAGGATACAACAAATAATGCTGATATCTCTTAAACAGTGTGCTACTAATGGTTGATTTCCTCTGTCAAACTCCAGATAATTTGTTTTCCTCATAATGAGGAGCTGTGGACTATGAAATTATTAATATATGAGTGTTTTCTTGGAATGCTAACTGCATTAGAGATTTATGTAAAAATAAAACAAAGAAAACTGTATGGAGAAATCTCTTGGAACAAATAGTAAACTGATATACTTTCTTCATCATCAATAATCGAAATAGAATGCTTCAGTGAAATCAATTTCATAAAATATGTTTGCTCTTCAAACACAGTTTCTCTCAATATATATGAGTAAAACTTGTATGAGTCCAGGTAGTGCATAAGAGTGAGCCAGGTTGAGGCGCCTGGGTGGCTCAGTTGTTTAGGTGACTGCCTTCGGCTGAGGTCATGATCCTGGAGTCCCGGGATCGAGTCCCACATCAGGCTCCCTGCTCAGTGCGGGGTCTGCTTCTCCCTCTGACCCTCTTCTCTCTCGTGCTCTCTGTCTCTCATTCTCTCTCTCGCTCAAATAAATAAATAAAATCTTTGAAAAAAAAAAAAAGAGTGAGCCAGGTTTTTATGTGTATTACTTATGTCCCTGGTGGTTTTCTCTGAATTGATTATATCCATGTACATGCTACACAGTATATCAGGATATAAATAATAGAGCAAAATGCTTTGAACTGTTTTCAAGTTGTAGAAATTATTTAAGAAGCAGAAACTAAAAATAAGGGTAGCATATCAAGATATGTGGAAGCTTAAAAATTTCAAAAGAATAACACTGATAACCTGAAAAATAAACCACTGTTATCAATTAAAATAGCGAGAAAATATAAAAAATTCATTAAATTGCAATCATAAGTTCAATACAAAAAATTATTACATACATTAAGACGTTAAAATCTACTTAGTTTGGGGCTGATGAAAATAGTTTATTATAATTAGTTTGGATCTATCAAGTATATTTACTAAAATAAATAGCATTAGAAAATATAAAAGTAGACATTGTAACTTTATATAGAATACAAATTTCTCTTTCTTTCTCCCCCTTCCCCCCATATATACCATGATAAGAATGTAAAATTCAGAAAGATTAACTAGAATAAAGAGCTCCCAGCTAGCAAAAACATATCACCACATACTTGAAAAGCAGTATTCCATATTTGCTAAGAAATTGTAGATGTTTTAGGTAGAAATTCATAATTTCATCTAAAACAAATATATGTTAGAAAAACTAATTCATAATCTGAGAAATGATTATTTTATTATACATTTTTAAGTAAAATAGACTGTGTTTATGAGGCCTCTTAAATTCCAATTTCCTTTTTGTTATTTAATTCTTACTAACAAAATCAACCAACATAGATATAAAAACATCTCTACAATAGGAAAAATTGAATGGTCTCTGAAACAACTGTAAAATTCCCCTGCATATTTGCCTTATAAAATGACTGATAACAATAGTTTATCTTATGGATATGATTTAGAGTGCCGTATCATTTAGTAAACCTCATCTTAAGTGCTAACAAATATATTTCACTGGGTTTAGGCTCATTATGTCTAAGTTGACCCTCCATAAATTAAAATACAACCAAATTACAGATAATTCTAATAATATATATGATAATCAAGATCAAATATATAATATTATTAATAAATAAACAATTATATTTTGTGGAAAAAGTGTGAAATGAAGCTTCTTTTATTATGAAGAGGTGTTTCTGTAAATTAACTGGTTAAATTATATGTAAACTCAATAGAACTCGTTTTTATGGTTGAAGTGTGAAATATTGGTATAAGCTTGTTACTTAGCAATGTGAATTTACACATTTTCTCTCTTAACGTCATGTCATATTTTGCTACAAGAAAATTGCATTTAAAACTAAAATACCAACATAAATATTGAAAAAGATGAAAGCTGTGGGCAATTTTCTGAAAAATTTGTTGATAGTCAAGCAGGATAACAGAAACCTAAGAAACCATTTTCATCTTAAAAAACAATGTGTTAGAGGATGAGCAAGATGACAGAGGAGTAGGAGACCTAAATTTTGTCTGGTCCCAGGAATTTAGCTAGATAGGTATCAAACCATTCTGAACACCTACAAACTCAACAGGAGATCAAAGAAAGTAATAGCAGCAACTCTCTGAACAGAAAAGCGACCACTTTCTGGAAGGTAGGACATTCAGAGAAGTGAATCCGAGGAGATATTCAGGAAGATAGGTGACGGGGGAGGGGGCCTTTGTCAGCCGCTGCTGGCCAGTGATAGAGCAGTGGAGCACAAAATCGGAACTTTTAAGAAGTCCACTCTGCTGACGGATGTCGCTCCAGTGGCTAAGCAGGGTGTGGAACCCTCGCTGGGACAGTGTGGTCTCAGGACCCTCGGGGTCACAGAAAGACCAGGGGTGCCTGAGTGAGGCAGAGCAACCAGGTATCGGATTGGTGAAGCCCGCTGCAGAGACGGAGCTGAGGCATGGGCTCTCAGCTCGGGGTTGCCATAAACCGTGATCCATGGCACAGTCAGGACACTGCTCTTCCAGCAGGGACCCAACAAGCGGCAGATCTGGGGAGATTCTCATTCCTTCCCCCCCCTACCCTGGATGGAGTGGCCTGGGAGAGCACTGCAGGAATCCGCTGGGTTTGGAGACTCCAAATGGGGTCGGGTGCCAGAGATAGAAATGCTCAGTCATAGGCAAGGTGATCACGGAGTCTGGCTGGAGACCAGGAGATGGGAGTGATTGACTGCTTTTCTCTGGGGGCACACTGAGGAGTAGGGCCCCGAGTTCTCGGCTCCTCCAGAGCTGAGATTGGGAGGCCACTATTTTCACTCTTGTCCTCCAAAGCTGTACGGAAAGCTTGCAGAGAACAAAGCTCCTGAGAGCAAACCTGAGCAGATTACTTAGCCCGGACCGGCAAGTGTGGGGCAGTTCCGCCTCTGGCAAAGACACTTGGGAACCACAGCAACAGGCGCCTCCCCCAGAAGATCAGCAAGAACAGCCAGCCAAGACCAAGTTTACTGATCAATGAGAATGGCAGAACTCCAGCACTAGGGGAATGCAGCACATAGAATTCATGGTGTTTTTCCCCATGATTTTTTAGTTTTTCAAAGTTAATTTTTTTAATTTTCTTTTTTCTTTTTCTATTTTTTTAATTTTTTTCCCTTTTTCAACCAATATGATATCAATCCCTTTTTTAAAAATCTTTTATATTTTTCATTTTTAGAGTCATATTCTATCCTTTCATAGTAGTTAACCTTATTTTTGGTATATATAAGTTGTTCTCTCTTTAAAATTTTGAGATACAGTTGCTTCTAACAGACCAAAACATACTCTAAATCTCTAGTGTATGGCTTTGTTCCAGTCTCCTGCCTGATCACATTCTCTCCCCCCTTTTTTTTAATTTCTATTCTTTCTTTTTTCACCCAAATTCTTATCAATTCCTTTTATAAAATCTTCTATAATTTTCATCTTTACAGTCATATTCCATCCCTTCATCATATTTACCCTTATTTTTGTACATATATAAGCTTTTCTTTCTTTAAAATTTTAGGAGGCACTTTCTTCTAACAGACCAAAATACACCCAAAATCTAGTGTGTGGCACTGATCTATTCACCAGCCTGATCATATTTGATCATATTCTTTTTTTCTAATCTTTTCTTTTTCTTTTTTCTTTCTTTCCCTTTCTTTTCCCCTGGTTTCAGGTCCCTTCTGATTTGTTCAGTGTATATTTTTCTGGGGTCATTGTTACCCTGTTAGCATTTTGTTTTCTCATTCATCTATTATCTTCTGGACAAAAAGACAAGATGGAAAAAATCACCTCAAAGAAAAAAGAACAAGAGGCAGTACCGACTGACAGGGACTTAATCAACATGGACATTAGTAAGACATGGACATTAGTAAGAAGTCGGAACTAGAGTTCAGAATTATAAAGATACTAGCTGGACTTGAAAAAAGCATGGAAGATACTAGAGAAACACTTTCTGGAGAAATGAAAGAACTAAAATCTAACCAAGTCAAAATCAAAAAGGCTATTAATGAGGTGCAATCAAAAATGGAGGTGCTAGGATAAATGAGGCAGAAGAGAGAATTAATAATATAGAAGACCAAATGATGGAAAATAAAGAAGCTGAGAAAAAGAGAAATAAACAACTACTGGATCATGAGGGCAGAATTCGAGAGAGAAGTGATACCATAAGATGAAACAATATAAGAATAATTGGGATCACAGGAGAAGAAGAAAGAGAGAGGTAGAAGGTATATTGGAGCAAATTATAGCAGAGAACTTCCCTAATTTGGGGAAGGAAACAGGCATCAAAATCAGAAGGCACAGAGAACCCCCTCAAAATCAATAAAAATAGGTCAACACCCCGACATCTAATAGTAAAACTTATGAGTCTCAGAGACAAGGAGAAAATCCTGAAAGCAGCTCGAGAGAAGAGATCTGTAACCTACAATGGTAGAAACATTAGATTGGCAACAGACCTATCCACAGAGACCTGGCAGGCCAGAAAGGACAGGCATCATATATTCAGAGCACTAAATGAGAAAAATATGCAGCCAAGAATACTATATCCAGCTAGGCTGTCATTGAAAATAGAAGAAGAGATAAAAAGCTTCCAGGACAAACAAAAACTAAAGGAATTTGTAAACACGAAACCAACCCTACAAGAAACATTGAAAGGGGTCCTCTAAGCAAAGAGAGAGCCTTAAAGTAACATAGACCAGAAAGGAACAGAGACAATATACAATAACAGTCACCTTACAGGCAATACAATAGCACTAAATTCATATCTTTCAATAGTTACCCTGAATGTAAATGGGATAAATGCCCCAATCAAAAGACACAGGCTATCAGATTGGATTAAAAAACAAGACCCATTGATATGCTGTCTGCAAGAGACTCATTTTAGACCCAAAGACACGCCCAGATTGAAAGTGAGGGGGTGGAAAACCATTTACCTAGCTAATGGACACCAAAAGAAAGCTGGGGTGGCAATCCTTATATCAGACAAATTAGATTTTAAACCCAAGACTGTAATAAGAGATAAGGAAGGACACTATATCCTACTTAAAGGGTCTATCCAACAAGAAGATCTAACAATTGTAAATACCTATGCCCCTATCATGGGAGCAGCCAATTATATAAGCCAATTAATAACAAAATCAAAGAAACTCATTGACAACAATACAATAATAGTGGGGGACTTTAACACCCCCCCTCACTGAAATGGACAGACCTTCTAAGCAAAAGATCAACAAAGAAATAAAAACTTTAAATGACACACTGGAACAAATGGACTTCACAGATATATTCAGAACATTCCATCCCAAAGCAACAGAATACACGTTCTTCTCTAGTGCCCATGGAACATTCTCCAGAATAGATCACATCCTAGGTCACAAATCAGATCTCAACCAGTACCAAAAGATTGTGATCATTCCCTATCTATTTTCAGACAACAATGCTTTGAAACTAGAACTCAGTCACAAGAGGAAAGAACTCAAAAATACATGGAGGCTAAAGAGCATCCTACTAAAGAATGAATGGGTCAACCAGGAAATTAAAGAAGAATTTAAAAAATTCATGGAAACCAATGAAAATGAAAACAGAACTGTTCAAAATCTTTGGGATGCAGCAAAGGCAGTCTTAAGAGGAAAGTATATAGCAATACGAGTCTTTCTCAATAAACAAGAAAGGTCTCAAATACACAACCTAACCCTACACCTAAAGGAGCTGGAGAAAGAACAGCAAATAAAGCCTAAACCCAGCAGGAGAAGAGAAATAATAAAGATCAGAGCAGAAATCAATGAGATAGAAACCAAAAGAACAGTAGAACAGATCAACGAAACTAAGAGCTGGGTCTCTGAAAGAATTAACAAGATTGATAAACCCCTGGCCAGACTTATTATAAAGAAAAGAGAAATGACCCAAATAAATAAAATCATGACTGAAAGAGGAGAGATCACAACCAACACCAAAGGAATACAAACAATTATAATAACATATTATGAGCAAATATATGCCAGCAAATTAGATAATCTGGAAGAAATGGATGCATTCCTAGAGATGTATCAACTACCAAAACTGAACAAGGAAGACACAGAAAACCTGAACATACCTATAACCCACTAAGGAAATTGAAGCAGTAATCAAAAATCTCCCATGAAACAAGAGCCCAGTGCCAGATGGCTTCCCAGGGGAATTCTACCAAACATTTAAATAAATAATACCTATTCATATGAAATTGTTTCAAAAAATAGAAATGGAAGGAAAACTTCCAAACTCATTTTATGAGGCCAGCATTACCTTGATTTGAAAACCAGACAAAGACCCCATCAAAAACGAGAATTACAGACCAATATCCCTAATGAACATGGATGCAAAATTCTCACCAAAATACTAGCCAATAAGATCCAACAGTATATTAAAAGCATTATTCACCATTACCAAGTGGGATTTATTCCTGGGCTGCAAGGTTGGTTCAACATCTGCAAATCAATTAATGTGATACAATACACTAATAAAAGAAATAATAAGAACCATATGATCCTCTCAATAGGTGCAGAAAAAGCATTTGACAAAGGACAGCATTCTTTCTTGATCAAAAATCTTCAGAGTATAGGGATAGAGGGTACATACCTCAATATCATAAAAGCCATCTATGAAAAACCCACAGCGAATATCATTCTCAATGGGGAAAAACTGAGAACTTTCCCCCTAAGGTCAGGAACGCGGCAGGGATGTCCACTATCACCACTGCTATTCCACATAGTATTAGAAGTCCTAGCCAAAGCAATCAGACAACAAAAAGAAATAAAAAGCATCCGAATCGGCAAAGAAGAAGTCAAACTCTCACTCTTTGCAGATGATATGATACTTTATGTGGAAAACCCAAAAGACTCTACCCCAAAACTGCTAGAACTCATACAGGAATTCAGTAAAGTGGCAGGATATAAAATCAATGCACAGAAATCACTGGCATTCCTATACCCCAACAACAAGACAGAAGAAAGAGAAATTAAGGAGTCAATCCCATTTACAATTGCACCCAAAACCATAAGATACCTAGGAATAAATCTAACCAAAGAGGCAAAAAATCTGTACTCAGAAAACTATAAAATACTCATGAAAGATATTGAGGAAGACACAAAGAAATGGAAAAACATTCCATGCTCATGGATTGGAAGAACAAATATTGTAAAGATGTCAATGCTACCTAGAGCAATCTACACATTTAATGCAATCCCTATCAAAATACCATCAACTTTTTTCGAAGAAATGGAACAAATAATCCTAAAATTTGTATGGAACAAGAAAAGACCCCAAATAGCCAGAGGAATCTTGAAAAAGAAAAACAGAGCTGGCGGCATCACAATTCCGGACTTCAAACTCTATTACAAAGCTGGAATCATCAAGACAGTATGGTACTGACACAAAAACAGACATATAGATTAATGGAACAGAATAGAGAGCCCAGAAATGCACCCTCAACTCTATGGTCAACTAATCTTTGACAAAGCAGGAAAGAATGTCCAGTGGAAAAGAGACAGTCTCTTCAACAAATGGTGCTGTGAAAATTGGACAGCCACATGCAGAAGAATGAAACTGGACCATTTCCCTACACCACACACAAAAATAGACTCCAAATGGTTGAAAGACCGCAATGTGAGACAGGAGTCCATCAAAATCCTAGAGGAGAACACAGGCAGCTACCTCTTCGACCTGAGCCCCAGCAACTTCTTCCTAGAAACATCACCAGAGGCAAAGGAAGCAAGGGCAAAAATGAACTATTGGGACTTCATCAAGATAAAAAGCTTTTGCACAGCAAAGGAAACCGTCAACAAAACCAAAAGACAACCGACAGAATGGGAGAAGATATTTGCAAATGACATATCAGATAAAGGGCTGGTATCCAAAATCTATAAAGAACTGATCAAACTCAACACTCAAAGAACAAATAATCCAATCAAGAAATGGGCAGAAGACATGTAGAGACATTTTTCCAAAGAAGACATCCAAATGGCCAATAGACACATGAAAAAGTGCTCAACATTGCTTGGCATCAGGGAAATCCAAATCAAAACCTCAATGAGATATCACCTCACACCAGTCAGAATGGCTAAAATTAACAAGTCAGGAAACAACAGATGTTGGCGGGGATGTGGAGAAAGGGGAACCCTCCTACACTGCTGGTGGGAATGCAAGCTGGTGCAGCCACTCTGGAAAACAGTATGGAGGTTCCTCAAAAAGTTGAAAATAGAGCTACCCTATGACCCAGCAATTGCACTACTGGGTATTTACCGCAAAGATACAAATGTAGTGATCCGAAGGGGTACATGCACCCCAATGTTTATAGCAGCAATGTCCACAATAGCCAAACTATGGAAAGAGCCAAGATGTCCATCAACAGATGAATGGATAAAGAAGTGGTATATATATACAATGGAATATTATGCAGCTATCAAAAAAAAACCCCTAAATCTAGCCATTTGCAACAACGTGGATGGAACTAGAGGGTATTATGCTAAGAGAAATAAGTCAATCAGAGAAAGACATGTATATTATGATCTCACTGATATGAGGAATTCTTAATCTCAGGAAACAAACTGAGGGTTGCTGGAGTGGTCGGGGATGGGAGGGATGGGGTGGCTGGGTGATGGACATTGGGGAGGGTATGGGGTATGGTGAGCGCTGTGAATTGTGTAGGACTGTTGAATCACAGACCTGTACCTCTGAAACAAATAATACATTATATGTTAAAAAAGAAGAAGACAATAGTAAGAAGGGAAAAATGAAGGGGTTGGAATCGGAGAGGGAGACTAACCATGAGAGACTATGGACTCTGAGAAACAAACTGAGTGTTCTAAGGTGGGGGGGATGGTTAGCCTGGTGATGGGTATTAAAGAGGGCACGTTCTGCATGGAGCACTGGGTGTTATACGTAAACAATGAATCATGGAACACTACATCAAAAACTAATGATGTAAAGTATGGTGATTAACATAACATAATAAAAAATTTTTTTTTAATTAAAAAAAACAGGTAATAAAATAAAATCAAAAAAAGGAAAACAATGTGTTTTCCTGAATTAATCTGGATAATTGCCTTAATTTTACTCCGATTTTGTAGAAATATGATGGAATTTTGTGAATCATTTATGCACATCAATTAATTTTAAAGGAAAAACAGACCTTTTTAAATTCAATGTAATTCTTTAATTTAGAGTGTTTCTAAATATTTTCTTTTTTTAATTTTTATTTATTTATTTGTCAGAGAGACAAAGAAAAAGAGAGAGCGTGCAGAAGCAGGTGGAGCAGCAGGTAGAGGGAGAAGCAGGCTCCCCACTGAGCAGAGAGCCCAACAGGGGACTCAATCACAGGACCCTGGGATCATGACCTGAGCCCAAGGCAGACGCTTAACGAAGTGAGCCACCCAGGCATCCCAAATATTTTATCTTTTTTAAAATATGTTTGGGTAGAAGAAAAGTATTTTTATCTAAATACATTTTTTGAGCCAAACAGTCAATAAGAATATGAAACCTTCTGAATATTTGAACATTATGTTTTGGATGGTAAATAATTATGGTTGTTAAATTATTATTTTAGGGGGAAAGAGCATTGCATTCTGGCTCTCATTTTTATTGCACTTTTTTTTTTCTTTAAAATGAATTGTCTTTGATATAACCACAATTCCTCAACATTGATCAATCCCCTATTTTAAAAAAAATATAGACATAGACAAAACAAAACCAAAATAAAATACCAACATTACCAGTAATATAAAAACTTTGTTTTCTAGATATCTTATAATAAATAAACACATTTGAAACAAAGAAAACTTTCATAATATAGAGTCCACTTTGGGAGCAATGGCAAAATAAATAAGTGACTAAAATGATTTGTGTTTCTCATAAAACAAAAGAAGTGAATATGAAATGTGCATTGAACTGAGATCATTACCCAGTGGGTTCTTTTAGGGGTATGAGGGACCTCCCACTCACATCCTATTCTCTTAGTTTCTTAACCATCTATTTGTAAGCCGCATCATTTCTAATACTGACCTCAGGAGTATTACCAGTTACTTAGAAATAGGAAAAATTTTATTCTCCTGCCCACCAGCTAAAGAGATAAATGGGCAGGTCTCTGGAGGATTTACCATCTTGCTAACCATGCTTTGCTAGACTTTTTACCAAAATCCAGCAGTTTGTGTTTAGATGTATATTTACTTCTTTATGGTTAAATATACTTTCTCTTCTGCCTTTTTTGATACTAGTGGTAGATCCGATTATTCATGCTCCTTTTAAAGGCAAAGAAACTTTGCCTTTGATGGCTAGAAACTCAAGACAGGTATCTTTCAATGCAGAGCATCATAGGGTGGAGATGACAAATCTTGAGTGCTATGGCACAGGTGGCAGGGAGGATATATAGATCCTGGATGCTATAGTGACTAGGATAAAAGATTAGTGAGGGAGGTAGTGTGCTACAGCCTCAAGAGCACAGGGAAAGGAAACACCAGTTTCGCATCACATGACCTTAAGAATAGTGAATAATTTTTCTGGGATTCTTCCAGTCAAATGAAAAATATATATATTCTGTTTATGATTATAAGCCCAAACTTCTAAGCCAGACTGCCTGGGTTCAAATGCCAGTTCTACTTTACTACCAGTAAGACCCGAGTCCCCTTACTTAAGCTCTCTGTACCTTAGTTTCCTTTTTCATGAAATAATAACAAAATATTTAATGAGTTGTTAAAAGATTAAACAAGTTAATCCATACAAAGTATTCAGAAGAGTAGCTGGCACACATTAACTACTCAATAAATATTAGCTATTTTATTACTGATCTTGGTAAGGAAATTTCCTCAAATTCCTTTCAATTCATACTCAAAGTTTCTATGAGTCTGAGAAATTAATAAAATATCGGGGGCACTTCTGGGAGAGTCCAAGGGAGTGATCACCAAACAAGGAATTATTGTTCAAGTTTGTCTTCTCAGTTTTTTGTCTAGGCATAGATTTGACTTTGAAGATGATGGAATGATATACTGACTTAAATTCTCCAGTATTGCTGTGTTCAAAATGACTTTATGCTCTAGAGATGAAAAATGCTACAGATGAGCTTTTGCTAAACTGTGGTTTCAGTGCAGTGCAGTTTCTTGGGTAGTTTCAGAAATCACAATAGGCTTCTATCCAGAGTCTCAAGGTTACATACATATAAAAACTGAGATATAGAAAACTTATTTTATTTTCTTAAATTTCATTGATTTTGGTTTCTTATAATATCATACTGAGGTTTTAAGACATTATGTTATTTAGATAGCACTTAAGTTCATAACATGAATAGGGTGTTTTATTTCCTAGCCAATGGGCACAGTCAGTGCCTACATAGAATTTAACTTCCCCTAAGATATAATTTAAATTGTCTTTAACTATAATGCACATGTTTCTTTTCCTCATGGATTCCAGGAGATGCTTATTCAATAGGTTTGTAGTAGGATCTAAGCACACGAATTTTTTAGCAGCTCCCCAGAAATTTCTTATCTGTACCCCTAGTTTCTAACACTGACCTATTTGATTTGCTTCAAACCCACTGAGATCTTATTATATATAACTTACCCATGTCTGCATTAGAAGCATCTTAACTATTTCCAGTTCTATTATACATACATCCACTTAGTGGATAATCCCTATCACTTTTCTTCCCATAGCTCCTGTCTATTGACAAAGGAGACAGTGAGAAAATTTATTTTCCCCTTTTTGCTCCGCATGCCATTGTTTTGATATTCTGTAGCTACAGTCTGAGAGTTATAAATGTATGCCAGTGGGCAGAAGGACTAAAAATATTTGTTTATATTTTGTTTACAAGAAAAGCTCTTTTTGGAAAAAAAGCATTTCATATTTGAAATATATCAAGAAAGAAAAAGAGATTAAATACATCAAAAATACATTTTAAAGACAATGTGGGGGTGTATAAAACATCAGAAGCAACATTAATTTGAGACTAATTTCCAATCAAGTTGGTAAACCATTTGGTCAACATGGAGATGGAATCCAAAATCTCTTAAATTTGCACTGTACTGATGTAAATGTACTTTGAAATTGCTAAAAATATTTCAAGAACCAGAAATAGCAAAACAACTATTAGATACATTAGATGAAAACGACTGACTTGATTTAAAGTTACATAGGACAGAAATCTGTTGTATTTCTGTACACCAATACAGAAATAGCAGGAAGAGAAATTAAGGAATCAATCCCATTTACAATTGCACCAAAAACAGTAAGATACCTAGGAATAAACCTAATGAATGAGGTGAAAGACCTGTACTCTTAAAACTAAAGCACTGATGAAAGAAACTGAAGATGACACAAAGAAATGGAAAGAGATTCCATGCTCATGGATTTGAAGAACAAATGTTGTCAAATGTCTATGCTACCCAAAGCAATCTACAAATTTAATGCAATTCCTATCAAAATACCACCAGAATTTTTCACAGAAGTAGAACAAACAATCTTAAAATTTGTGTGGAACCATGAAAGACTCCAAATAGCCAAAGCAATCTTGAAAAAGAAAACCAAAGCTGGAGGCATCACAACTCCAGACTTCAAGCTATATTACAAAGCTGTAGTCATCAAGACAGTATGGTACTGGCACAAAAACAGACTCATAGATCAATGGAACAGAATAGAAAAACCAGAAATGGACCCACAACAGTATAGTCAGCTAATCTTCAACAAAGAAGGGAAGGATATCCAATGGAAAAAAGTCTCCTCAACAAATGGTGGGGGAAAATGGACAGCAAAATTCAGAAAAATGAAACTAGATTGCTTTCTTAAAACCATACACAAATATAAATTCAAAATGGATGGAAGACCTAAATGTGAGACAGGAAACCATCAAAATCCTAGAGAAGAACACAGGCAGCAACGTCTTTGACCTGGGCCATAGCAACTTCTTACTAGACATGTCTCTAGAAGCAAGGGAAACAGAAGCAAAAATGAACTATTGGGACTTCAAGATAATAAGCTTCTGCAGAGTGAAGGAAACATTCAACAAAACTAGAAGGCAACCTATGGAATGGGAGAAGATATTTGCAAATGACATATCTGATAAAGGGTTAGTACTCAAAATCTATAGAGAACTTATCAAATCCAACACCCCAAAACCAAATAATCCAGTTAAAAAATGGGCAGAAGCCATGAATAGACATTTTTCCAAAGAAGACATCCAGATGGCCAACAGACACATGAAAAGATGGTCACTATTACTCATCATCAGGGAAATACAAATCAAAACTACAATAAGGTATCACTTCACACCTGTCAGAATGGCTAAAATTAGCAACACGGTAAGCAGTAGATGTTGATGAGGATGCATAGAAAGGGGAGCCCTCTCACACTGTTAGTGGGAATTCAAACTGATGCAGCCACTCTGAAGAACAGTATGGAGGTTCCTCAAAAAGTTAAAAATAGAACTATCTTATGATCTAGCAATTGCACTACTAGGTATTTACCCAAAGGATACAAAAATTCAGATTTGAAGGGACACATGCACCTCGATGTTTATAGCAGCATTATCAATAGCCAAATTATGGAAAGAGCCCAAATGTCCATCAACTGGTGAATGGATAAATAAGAGGTGGTATATATATATACAATGGGATACTACTTAGCAATCAAAAAGAATCAAATCTTGCCATTTGCAGTGAAGTGGATGGAGCTAGAGGGTATTGTGCTAAGCAAAATCAGTCAGGGAAAGACAAATACCATATGATTTCACTCATATGTGGAATTTCATAAAAAAACAAAACAGATGAACATAGGGGAAAAAAGAGTGAGACAAACCATAAAACAGACTTTTATAGTTAAGAGGACAAACTGAAGGTTGCTGGAGATGAGGTGGGTAAGGGGATGGGTTAAATGGGTGATGGGTATTAAGGGGGCCACTTGTGATAAGCATTGGGTATGTAAGAGTTGAATCACTAAATTCTACACCTGAAACTAATATTACACTGTATGTTAACTAACTGGAATTTAAATAAAAACATGAAACTATAAAAAAATACTCAGTCTTAATTAGACATATGTAATATACACTTTCCTTGGTAATATCAAACAACTTTTTACTCTTCTAATTCTCTGCACATTTAGCTGCTTTGCTTCATTATTCAATTCATGGACAGTATGAAACTAAAATGGGCAAGCATACAGAGCTTTAAAATACTATGGGTTTTCATTATAGTCCCTACTCTGTCCTTTACTAGCCATAGGAAATTGAGCAATTGGTTTAACCTAAAACCCAGTCACTTCATTTGTACAATTGGGCAGGAGTACTAATGGAGACCCAACTGCCATATGTCTGATTTAAAAGTAGTAATTCAAACTAATAAATGGTTAAACAAAATATTTTATATCCTTCTACCATACATAAATACACTTCATCACAAGGTGATTTGAAAGGTCAGGTTTCAATTTAAAATTCTCAGGACTCTCAGAATTCTATGCCATATGCAGTGGGGCAGGGAAATTGGTCTTCAGCTCATCTCACTTTTCTTTGGACACCTAGCTCTGCCTTAGACCACATAGGGTCTTTCAAGGCATGTGAGGGAACCTCAGCCAGAACCTTCAACCTCTATCTGCGGTTGTCTCAAGCAGCTACCCCTTGATCTTCATGTGGACCTAGAGTTGTGCACACCAACCCTGGCAACAAAGTAAGCACGTGGGAGAATGAAAAACAGTGAGAGGCCCACACAAGCCCTGGAAGTGGACATGGGCATTTTGGACAGACATTTTAGAATCCAGATTTACTCAGAGCATAGTGTGGAGTGAGAAATGTGAGGGACAGGTAGTGACATACCAATGAGCCCTCAGACTCTGAACCTTGGAGAAGGGTGTGTCCAGAGGAGGAACAGAGTGGAACCTGGTAAAACACAGGTCCCAGATTATAGATTATAGGTTCCTCTAAAACTGTTAATAATCATACTTAACTCAAGTAATTTTTGAAATAACAAATGAGAATGAATTAAAAATGTTTATGATATTAAATATTTAATATTTAATATTAAATACTTATCAAGCAGCAATTCATTTTAGCACCTGGTTTATGTAGGTGTGTGTCCTTCATCTTATTTCTGGATAACGATCTTTAAATATTCATATGTTTATTGTAATATGGTTTATCTTTATCCTCTAGTTATAAGAATCAGGACATGATGAAATAGAAAATGTCCGGATTTTGATTTTGTAAGAAAATAGGCATAAAAAATTAATACTTGAGAGAATTTTGTGAACAAAATACTGCTTCTTACACTATATTAAAATGTTCTTATTGCCTGTTTAAAGAAAATAGACCATTATTGTTTATTCTAACTATACAACTATGAGATCAAATTTGAAATACTACATCAGAGCATGAGAAATTGCATATTTATTTTTATTTTATGATATTTTCAATTGGCTAAGCATCTTTATAACAAATTGTTTTATTATTGCCAATTCTGCTTTCTCTATTATAAATTAATATAAATGATTGTAATCTTTTTCAGACTATACCACATTTTATTTTTCCACATTTAAATATTTTGCAAAGAAAAAAAAAACATCTTTTACCAGTTAGGATGGGCTTAAAGCAACAATATTTATTTCTCATTTCTGCCCAATGCTTATCTTGATTCTCCGGTGGTTTTGCTTTATTTTGTCTCCATTTATAGATCCAAATTGATGGTGCATACTTTCTCTAGAACACTTCTGCTGTTGTGACACAGAGAGATTTGCAAATTACATATCAGTTCCTAAAATCTCATAGGCAAACCAAGATACATGGCCATAGCTAGATTTAAAAGGGCATAGACATGTCATGACTATGTGGATTGGCTGGGTGATGGCTAATCTAGGCTGGGCTTGTCTGGATGGCTCTGCTGATTATGATTGGGTTTACTCATATTGCAGAGCTAAGCTCTGCCTCACATCTCTCTCTTTCTCTTCAGGGACACAGCCTGTTCAACCATGTTCTGCTCTTAATAGTGGTAGAAGTGTAAGAAGGCAAGTAGATATATAAAAGTCCTTCTAACTTGAAACTGGCAAAATGACATTTCAATTTTATTCAAATGGTACAAGCAAGCCATATGGCTAAATACTAATCCAAAATGCAGGAAAATATATTTTGCCTCTTTAGTAGGAGAAACTGTGATATCACATGACAAAAGTCCTGATACATGAATGGATGAAATGTGCCAATTGTTATTGCAATCTACCATACCTATCACCTGCTCAGTGGCAAAGAATGGAAATATTTGCTAATATCCCTTTACCTACTACAGTGCTTTTCTTTCATGTTAATTATAAATATTAATTTACCAAGGTTTCAGCAAAAATCTTCCTAGTAAAATAAGTAGCAATACTTGAAGAATGATTCCTTGCATCTTGATAAATAACGTATGTATATAGAATGGAAGAAATATTATCTCATTTAGTACTCCTTAATTGCAAATGGCAGAAAAACTGACTTTCACAGGCTTCCAATCTATAATGACTAATTATTTTGACCTCTGTGGTACTTTCTAAAATGGATACCACAAAGAATGGCCTTTCAGAGACTTCTTTCGGGGTCCACTCTTCTTTAACACTTAGTATCGGTGGTGTGGAGATGCAGGACTTCTCATGCAATCTGAGCATCAATTAGCTTTGCTTTCCTCAGCTTGGGGGTCCCCTGGCAATATAATTCCATTAACTATTGCTTAGATACTTTTCAGTATTCATATCTACTCAATTTCTATTAAATTTCTAATCAAAGTTGGGTGAACTTGTCAAATCATGGACTGGACTGATTGTGTCCTGGAAATTTCAATCTAATAATACGTGCTCTTTCCATCTCTTGATCTCAGTGTTCTGATTTCTTCCCAAGGGAAATTTGACACCATGACCAAGGGATGGTTAGGCATAATTACTAATTCCTTGCCTAAAAGTATTTCATCAGCATTCTTCTTGGTAATTAAGGTAAACTTTGTAAGATATTTCAAATTTTAGGGGCAGAAAGCTAGCTGGGAAAGATACCTGGCCCCACCGATGGCATAACCTCCAATGCTTGCTTCATTGTTGACCAAAGAAAATGAAAAAGAAGAAAGAAAGAAAGAAAGAAAGAAAGAAAGAAAGAAAGAAAGAAAG